>NW_027249468.1:0-169792 GCF_030848795.1 Temnothorax nylanderi | reverse complement strand
ACTTCCGTTCGCGAATTCGGGTTCCGCCGGTCGGATCGACTCGAAACTCGGCTGGGTGACTCACTTTCACCTCCCTGACGCGTTCCTAGCGCGGCTTCGCGATCGGCCCTCCGGTTCGCGAATTCGGGTTCCGCCGGTCGGATCGACTCGAAACTCGGCTGGGTGACTCACTTTCACCTCCCTGACGCGTTCCTAGCGCGGCTTCGAGATCGGCCCTCCGGTTCGCGAATTCGGGTTCCGCCGGTCGGATCGACTCGAAACTCGGCTGGGTGACTCACTTTCACCTCCCTGACGCGTTCCTAGCGCGGCTTCGCGATCGGCCCTCCGGTTCGCGAATTCGGGTTCCGCCGGTCGGATCGACTCGAAACTCGGCTGGGTGACTCACTTTCACCTCCCTGACGCGTTCCTAGCGCGGCTTCGCGATCGGACTTCCGGTTCGCGAATTCGGGTTCCGCCGGTCGGATCGACTCGAAACTCGGCTGGGTGACTCACTTTCACCTCCCTGACGCGTTCCTAGCGCGGCTTCGAGATCGGCCCTCCGGTTCGCGAATTCGGGTTCCGCCGGTCGGATCGACTCGAAACTCGGCTGGGTGACTCACTTTCACCTCCCTGACGCGTTCCTAGCGCGGCTTCGCGATCGGCCCTCCGGTTCGCGAATTCGGGTTCCGCCGGTCGGATCGACTCGAAACTCGGCTGGGTGACTCACTTTCACCTCCCTGACGCGTTCCTAGCGCGGCTTCGCGATCGGCCTTACGGTTCGCGGATTCGGGTTCCGCCGGTCGGATCGACTCGAAACTCGGCTGGGTGACTCACTTTCACCATCCCTGACGCGTTCCTAGCGCGGCTTCGCGATCGGCCTTCCGGTTCGCGAATTCGGGTTCCGCCGGTCGGATCGACTCGAAACTCGGCTGGGTGACTCACTTTCACCTCCCTGACGCGTTCCTAGCGCGGCTTCGCGATCGGCCCTACGGTTCGCGAATTCGGGTTCCGCCGGTCGGATCGACTCGAAACTCGGCTGGGTGACTCACTTTCACCTCCCTGACGCGTTCCTAGCGCGGCTTCGCGATCGGCCCTACGGTTCGCGAATTCGGGTTCCGCCGGTCGGATCGACTCGAAACTCGGCTGGGTGACTCACTTTCACCTCCCTGACGCGTTCCTAGCGCGGCTTCGCGATCGGCCCTCCGGTTCGCGAATTCGGGTTCCGCCGGTCGGATCGACTCGAAACTCGGCTGGGTGACTCACTTTCACCTCCCTGACGCGTTCCTAGCGCGGCTTCGCGATCGGCCCTCCGGTTCGCGAATTCGGGTTCCGCCGGTCGGATCGACTCGAAACTCGGCTGGGTGACTCACTTTCACCTCCCTGACGCGTTCCTAGCGCGGCTTCGCGATCGGCCTCCGGTTCGCGAATTCGGGTTCCGCCGGTCGGATCGACTCGAAACTCGGCTGGGTGACTCACTTTCACCTCCCTGACGCGTTCCTAGCGCGGCTTCGAGATCGGCCCTCCGGTTCGCGAATTCGGGTTCCGCCGGTCGGATCGACTCGAAACTCGGCTGGGTGACTCACTTTCACCTCCCTGACGCGTTCCTAGCGCGGCTTCGCGATCGGACTTACGGCTTGCGGTTTCGGGTTCCGCCGGTCGGATCGACTCGATACTCGGCTGGGTGACTTCCTTTCACCATCCTGACGCGTTCCTAGCGCGGCTTCGCGATCGGACTTACGGCTTGCGGTTTCGGGTTCCGCCGGTCGGATCGACTCGATACTCGGCTGGGTGACTTCCTTTCACCATCCTGACGCGTTCCTAGCGCGGCTTCGCGATCGGACTTCCGGTTCGCGAATTCGGGTTCCGCCGGTCGGATCGACTCGAAACTCGGCTGGGTGACTCACTTTCACCTCCCTGACGCGTTCCTAGCGCGGTTTCGCGATCGGCCCTACGTTTCGCGAATTCGGGTTCCGCCGGTCGGATCGACTCGAAACTCGGCTGGGTGACTCACTTTCACCTCCCTGACGCGTTCCTAGCGCGGCTTCGAGATCGGCCCTCCGGTTCGCAAATTCGGGTTCCGCCGGTCGGATCGTCTCGATACTCGGCTGGGTGACTCACTTTGACCTCCCTGACGCGTTCCTAGCGCGGCTTCGAGATCGGCCCTCCGGTTCGCGAATTCGGGTTCCGCCGGTCGGATCGACCCGAAACTCGGCTGGGTGTCTCACTTTCACCTCCCTGACGCGTTCCTAGCGCGGCTTTGCAATCGGCCCTCCGGTTCGCGAATTCGGGTTCCGTCGGTCGGATCGTCTCGAAACTCGGCTGGGTGACTCACTTTGACCATCCTGACGCGTTCCTAGCGCGGCTTCGCGATCGGACTTCCGGTTCGCGAATTCGGGTTCTGCCGGTCGGATCGACTCGAAACTCGGCTGGGTGACTCACTTTGACCTCCCTGACGCGTTCCTAGCGCGGCTTCGGAATCGGCCCTCCGGTTCGCGAATTCGGGTTTTGCCGGTCGGATCGACTCGAAACTCGGCTGGGTGACTCACTTTCACCTCCCTGACGCGTTCCTAGCGCGGCTTCGAGATCGGCCCTCCGGTTCGCGAATTCGGGTTCCGCCGGTCGGATCGACTCGAAACTCGGCTGGGTGTCTCACTTTCACCTCCCTGACGCGTTCCTAGCGCGGCTTCGAGATCGGCCCTCCGGTTCGCGAATTCGGGTTCCGCCGGTCGGATCGACTCGAAACTCGGCTGGGTGACTCACTTTCACCATCCTGACGCGTTCCTAGAGCGGCTTCGCGATCGGCCCTCCGGTTCGCGAATTCGGGTTCCGCCGGTTGGATCGACTCGAAACTCGGCTGAGTGACTCACTTTCACCACCCTGACGCGTTCCTAGCGCGGCTTCGAGTTCGGCCCTCCGGTTCGCGAATTCGGGTTCCGCCGGTCGGATCGACCCGAAACTCGGCTGGGTGTCTCACTTTCACCTCCCTGACGCGTTCCTAGCGCGGCTTCGCGATCGGCCCTCCGGTTCGCGAATTCGGGTTCCGCCGGTCGGATCGACTCGAAACTCGGCTGGGTGACTCACTTTCATCTCCCTGACGCGTTCCTAGCGCGGCTTCGAGATCGGCCCTCCGGTTCGCGAATTCGGGTTTCGCCGGTCGGATCGACTCGAAACTCGGCTGGGTGACTCACTTTCACCTCCCTGACGCGTTCCTAGCGCGGCTTCGCGATCGGCCCTACGGTTCGCGAATTCGGGTTCCGCCGGTCGGATCGACTCGAAACTCGGCTGGGTGACTCACTTTGACCTCCCTGACGCGTTCCTAGCGCGGCTTCGAGATCGGCCCTCCGGTTCGCGAATTCGGGTTCCGCCGGTCGGATCGACCCGAAACTCGGCTGGGTGTCTCACTTTCACCTCCCTGACGCGTTCCTAGCGCGGCTTTGCAATCGGCCCTCCGGTTCGCGAATTCGGGTTCCGTCGGTCGGATCGTCTCGAAACTCGGCTGGGTGACTCACTTTGACCTCCCTGACGCGTTCCTAGCGCGGCTTCGGAATCGGCCCTCCGGTTCGCGAATTCGGGTTTCGCCGGTCGGATCGACTCGAAACTCGGCTGGGTGACTCACTTTCACCTCCCTGACGCGTTCCTAGCGCGGCTTTGCAATCGGCCCTCCGGTTCGCGAATTCGGGTTCCGTCGGTCGGATCGTCTCGAAACTCGGCTGGGTGACTCACTTTGACCATCCTGACGCGTTCCTAGCGCGGCTTCGCGATCGGACTTCCGGTTCGCGAATTCGGGTTCTGCCGGTCGGATCGACTCGAAACTCGGCTGGGTGACTCACTTTGACCTCCCTGACGCGTTCCTAGCGCGGCTTCGGAATCGGCCCTCCGGTTCGCGAATTCGGGTTCCGCCGGTCGGATCGACTCGAAACTCGGCTGGGTGACTCACTTTCACCTCCCTGACGCGTTCCTAGCGCGGCTTCGAGATCGGCCCTCCGGTTCGCGAATTCGGGTTCCGCCGGTCGGATCGTCTCGAAACTCGGCTGGGTGACTCCCTTTCACCTCCCTGACACGTTCCTAGCGCGGCTTCGCGATCGGACTTCCGGTTCGTGGATTCGGGTTCCGCCGGTCGGATCGACTCGAAACTCGGCTGGGTGTCTCACTTTCACCTCCCTGACGCGTTCCTAGCGCGGCTTCGAGATCGGCCCTCCGGTTCGCGAATTCGGGTTCCGCCGGTCGGATCGACTCGAAACTCGGCTGGGTGACTCACTTTCACCATCCTGACGCGTTCCTAGAGCGGCTTCGCGATCGGCCCTCCGGTTCGCGAATTCGGGTTCCGCCGGTCGGATCGACTCGAAACTCGGCTGAGTGACTCACTTTCACCACCCTGACGCGTTCCTAGCGCGGCTTCGCGATCGGCCCTCCGGTTCGCGAATTCGGGTTCCGCCGGTCGGATCGACTCGAAACTCGGCTGGGTGACTCACTTTCACCTCCCTGACGCGTTCCTAGCGCGGCTTCGCGATCGGCCCTCCGGTTCGCGAATTCGGGTTCCGCCGGTCGGATCGACTCGAAACTCGGCTGGGTGACTCACTTTACCTCCCTGACGCGTTCCTAGCGCGGCTTCGCGATCGGCCCTCCGGTTCGCGAATTCGGGTTCCGCCGGTCGGATCGACTCGAAACTCGGCTGGGTGACTCACTTTCACCTCCCTGACGCGTTCCTAGAGCGGCTTCGCGATCGGCCCTCCGGTTCGCGAATTCGGGTTCCGCCGGTCGGATCGACTCGAAACTCGGCTGGGTGACTCACTTTCACCTCCCTGACGCGTTCCTAGAGCGGCTTCGCGATCGGCCCTCCGGTTCGCGAATTCGGGTTCCGCCGGTCGGATCGACTCGAAACTCGGCTGGGTGACTCACTTTCACCTCCCTGACGCGTTCCTAGCGCGGCTTCGCGATCGGACCTTCCGGTTCGCGAATTCGGGTTCCGCCGGTCGGATCGACTCGAAACTCGGCTGGGTGACTCACTTTCACCTCCCTGACGCGTTCCTAGCGCGGCTTCGCGATCGGCCCTCCGGTTCGCGAATTCGGGTTCCGCCGGTCGGATCGACTCGAAACTCGGCTGGGTGACTCACTTTCACCTCCCTGACGCGTTCCTAGCGCGGCTTCGCGATCGGCCCTCCGGTTCGCGAATTCGGGTTCCGCCGGTCGGATCGACTCGAAACTCGGCTGGGTGACTCACTTTCACCTCCCTGACGCGTTCCTAGCGCGGCTTCGCGATCGGCCCTCCGGTTCGCGAATTCGGGTTCCGCCGGTCGGATCGACTCGAAACTCGGCTGGGTGACTCACTTTACCATCCCTGACGCGTTCCTAGCGCGGCTTCGCGATCGGACTTCCGGTTCGCGAATTCGGGTTCCGCCGGTCGGATCGACTCGAAACTCGGCTGGGTGACTCACTTTCACCTCCCTGACGCGTTCCTAGCGCGGCTTCGCGATCGGCCCTCCGGTTCGCGAATTCGGGTTCCGCCGGTCGGATCGACTCGAAACTCGGCTGGGTGACTCACTTTCACCTCCCTGACGCGTTCCTAGCGCGGCTTCGAGATCGGCCCTCCGGTTCGCGAATTCGGGTTCCGCCGGTCGGATCGACTCGAAACTCGGCTGGGTGACTCACTTTCACCTCCCTGACGCGTTCCTAGCGCGGCTTCGCGATCGGCCTCCGGTTCGCGAATTCGGGTTCCGCCGGTCGGATCGACTCGAAACTCGGCTGGGTGACTCACTTTCACCTCCCTGACGCGTTCCTAGCGCGGCTTCGCGATCGGCCCTCCGGTTCGCGAATTCGGGTTCCGCCGGTCGGATCGACTCGAAACTCGGCTGGGTGACTCACTTTCACCATCCTGACGCGTTCCTAGCGCGGCTTCGCGATCGGCCCTCCGGTTCGCGAATTCGGGTTCCGCCGGTCGGATCGACTCGAAACTCGGCTGGGTGACTCACTTTCACCTCCCTGACGCGTTCCTAGCGCGGCTTCGCGATCGGCCCTCCGGTTCGCGAATTCGGGTTCCGCCGGTCGGATCGACTCGAAACTCGGCTGGGTGACTCACTTTCACCTCCCTGACGCGTTCCTAGCGCGGCTTCGCGATCGGCCCTCCGGTTCGCGAATTCGGGTTCCGCCGGTCGGATCGACTCGAAACTCGGCTGGGTGACTCACTTTCACCATCCTGACGCGTTCCTAGCGCGGCTTCGCGATCGGCCCTCCGGTTCGCGAATTCGGGTTCCGCCGGTCGGATCGACTCGAAACTCGGCTGGGTGACTCACTTTCACCTCCCTGACGCGTTCCTAGCGCGGCTTCGCGATCGGCCCTCCGGTTCGCGAATTCGGGTTCCGCCGGTCGGATCGACTCGAAACTCGGCTGGGTGACTCACTTTCACCTCCCTGACGCGTTCCTAGCGCGGCTTCGCGATCGGCCCTCCGGTTCGCGAATTCGGGTTCCGCCGGTCGGATCGACTCGAAACTCGGCTGGGTGACTCACTTTCACCTCCCTGACGCGTTCCTAGCGCGGCTTCGCGATCGGCCTTCCGGTTCGCGAATTCGGGTTCCGCCGGTCGGATCGACTCGAAACTCGGCTGGGTGACTCACTTTCACCTCCCTGACGCGTTCCTAGCGCGGCTTCGCGATCGGCCCTTCCGGTTCGCGAATTCGGGTTCCGCCGGTCGGATCGACTCGAAACTCGGCTGGGTGACTCACTTTCACCATCCTGACGCGTTCCTAGCGCGGCTTCGCGATCGGACCTCCGGTTCGCGAATTCGGGTTCCGCCGGTCGGATCGACTCGAAACTCGGCTGGGTGACTCACTTTCACCTCCCTGACGCGTTCCTAGCGCGGCTTCGCGATCGGCCCTCCGGTTCGCGAATTCGGGTTCCGCCGGTCGGATCGACTCGAAACTCGGCTGGGTGACTCACTTTCACCTCCCTGACGCGTTCCTAGCGCGGCTTCGCGATCGGCCCTCCGGTTCGCGAATTCGGGTTCCGCCGGTCGGATCGACTCGAAACTCGGCTGGGTGACTCACTTTCACCTCCCTGACGCGTTCCTAGCGCGGCTTCGCGATCGGCCCTCCGGTTCGCGAATTCGGGTTCCGCCGGTCGGATCGACTCGAAACTCGGCTGGGTGACTCACTTTCACCTCCCTGACGCGTTCCTAGCGCGGCTTCGCGATCGGCCCTCCGGTTCGCGAATTCGGGTTCCGCCGGTCGGATCGACTCGAAACTCGGCTGGGTGACTCACTTTCACCTCCCTGACGCGTTCCTAGCGCGGCTTCGCGATCGGCCCTCCGGTTCGCGAATTCGGGTTCCGCCGGTCGGATCGACTCGAAACTCGGCTGGGTGACTCACTTTCACCTCCCTGACGCGTTCCTAGCGCGGCTTCGCGATCGGCCCTCCGGTTCGCGAATTCGGGTTCCGCCGGTCGGATCGACTCGAAACTCGGCTGGGTGACTCACTTTCACCTCCCTGACGCGTTCCTAGCGCGGCTTCGCGATCGGCCCTCCGGTTCGCGAATTCGGGTTCCGCCGGTCGGATCGACTCGAAACTCGGCTGGGTGACTCACTTTCACCATCCCTGACGCGTTCCTAGCGCGGCTTCGCGATCGGCCCTCCGGTTCGCGAATTCGGGTTCCGCCGGTCGGATCGACTCGAAACTCGGCTGGGTGACTCACTTTCACCTCCCTGACGCGTTCCTAGCGCGGCTTCGAGATCGGCCCTCCGGTTCGCGAATTCGGGTTCCGCCGGTCGGATCGACTCGAAACTCGGCTGGGTGACTCACTTTCACCTCCCTGACGCGTTCCTAGCGCGGCTTCGCGATCGGCCCTCCGGTTCGCGAATTCGGGTTCCGCCGGTCGGATCGACTCGAAACTCGGCTGGGTGACTCACTTTCACCTCCCTGACGCGTTCCTAGCGCGGCTTCGCGATCGGCCCTCCGGTTCGCGAATTCGGGTTCCGCCGGTCGGATCGACTCGAAACTCGGCTGGGTGACTCACTTTCACCTCCCTGACGCGTTCCTAGCGCGGCTTCGCGATCGGCCCTCCGGTTCGCGAATTCGGGTTCCGCCGGTCGGATCGACTCGAAACTCGGCTGGGTGACTCACTTTCACCTCCCTGACGCGTTCCTAGCGCGGCTTCGCGATCGGCCCTCCGGTTCGCGAATTCGGGTTCCGCCGGTCGGATCGACTCGAAACTCGGCTGGGTGACTCACTTTCACCTCCCTGACGCGTTCCTAGCGCGGCTTCGCGATCGGCCCTCCGGTTCGCGAATTCGGGTTCCGCCGGTCGGATCGACTCGAAACTCGGCTGGGTGACTCACTTTCACCATCCTGACGCGTTCCTAGCGCGGCTTCGCGATCGGACCTTCCGGTTCGCGAATTCGGGTTCCGCCGGTCGGATCGACTCGAAACTCGGCTGGGTGACTCACTTTCACCTCCCTGACGCGTTCCTAGCGCGGCTTCGCGATCGGACCTCCGGTTCGCGAATTCGGGTTCCGCCGGTCGGATCGACTCGAAACTCGGCTGGGTGACTCACTTTCACCTCCCTGACGCGTTCCTAGCGCGGCTTCGCGATCGGCCCTCCGGTTCGCGAATTCGGGTTCCGCCGGTCGGATCGACTCGAAACTCGGCTGGGTGACTCACTTTCACCTCCCTGACGCGTTCCTAGCGCGGCTTCGCGATCGGACCTTCCGGTTCGCGAATTCGGGTTCCGCCGGTCGGATCGACTCGAAACTCGGCTGGGTGACTCACTTTCACCTCCCTGACGCGTTCCTAGCGCGGCTTCGCGATCGGCCCTCCGGTTCGCGAATTCGGGTTCCGCCGGTCGGATCGACTCGAAACTCGGCTGGGTGACTCACTTTCACCTCCCTGACGCGTTCCTAGCGCGGCTTCGCGATCGGCCCTCCGGTTCGCGAATTCGGGTTCCGCCGGTCGGATCGACTCGAAACTCGGCTGGGTGACTCACTTTCACCATCCCTGACGCGTTCCTAGCGCGGCTTCGCGATCGGCCCTACGGTTCGCGAATTCGGGTTCCGCCGGTCGGATCGACTCGAAACTCGGCTGGGTGACTCACTTTGACCTCCCTGACGCGTTCCTAGCGCGGCTTCGAGATCGGCCCTCCGGTTCGCGAATTCGGGTTCCGCCGGTCGGATCGACTCGAAACTCGGCTGGGTGACTCACTTTCACCTCCCTGACGCGTTCCTAGCGCGGCTTCGCGATCGGCCCTCCGGTTCGCGAATTCGGGTTCCGCCGGTCGGATCGACTCGAAACTCGGCTGGGTGACTCACTTTCACCATCCTGACGCGTTCCTAGCGCGGCTTCGCGATCGGCCCTCCGGTTCGCGAATTCGGGTTCCGCCGGTCGGATCGACTCGAAACTCGGCTGGGTGACTCACTTTCACCTCCCTGACGCGTTCCTAGCGCGGCTTCGAGATCGGCCCTCCGGTTCGCGAATTCGGGTTCGCCGGTCGGATCGACTCGAAACTCGGCTGGGTGACTCACTTTCACCTCCCTGACGCGTTCCTAGCGCGGCTTCGAGATCGGCCCTCCGGTTCGCGAATTCGGGTTCCGCCGGTCGGATCGACTCGAAACTCGGCTGGGTGACTCACTTTCACCTCCCTGACGCGTTCCTAGCGCGGCTTCGCGATCGGCCTTCCGGTTCGCGAATTCGGGTTCCGCCGGTCGGATCGACTCGAAACTCGGCTGGGTGACTCACTTTCACCTCCTGACGCGTTCCTAGCGCGGCTTCGAGATCGGCCCTCCGGTTCGCGAATTCGGGTTCCGCCGGTCGGATCGACTCGAAACTCGGCTGGGTGACTCACTTTCACCATCCTGACGCGTTCCTAGAGCGGCTTCGCGATCGGCCCTCCGGTTCGCGAATTCGGGTTCCGCCGGTCGGATCGACTCGAAACTCGGCTGGGTGACTCACTTTCACCTCCCTGACGCGTTCCTAGCGCGGCTTCGCGATCGGCCCTCCGGTTCGCGAATTCGGGTTCCGCCGGTCGGATCGACTCGAAACTCGGCTGGGTGACTCACTTTCACCTCCCTGACGCGTTCCTAGCGCGGCTTCGCGATCGGACCTTCCGGTTCGCGAATTCGGGTTCCGCCGGTCGGATCGACTCGATACTCGGCTGGGTGACTTCCCTTTCACCTCCCTGACGCGTTCCTAGCGCGGCTTCGCGATCGGACTTCCGGTTCGCGGATTCGGGTTCCGCCGGTCGGATCGACTCGAAACTCGGCTGGGTGACTCACTTTCACCTCCCTGACGCGTTCCTAGCGCGGCTTCGCGATCGGCCCTACGGTTCGCGAATTCGGGTTCCGCCGGTCGGATCGACTCGAAACTCGGCTGGGTGACTCACTTTCACCATCCTGACGCGTTCCTAGAGCGGCTTCGCGATCGGCCCTCCGGTTCGCGAATTCGGGTTCCGCCGGTCGGATCGACTCGAAACTCGGCTGGGTGACTCACTTTCACCATCCTGACGCGTTCCTAGAGCGGCTTCGCGATCGGCCCTCCGGTTCGCGAATTCGGGTTCCGCCGGTCGGATCGACTCGAAACTCGGCTGAGTGACTCACTTTCACCACCCTGACGCGTTCCTAGCGCGGCTTCGCGATCGGCCCTACGGTTCGCGAATTCGGGTTCCGCCGGTCGGATCGACTCGAAACTCGGCTGGGTGACTCACTTTGACCATCCCTGACGCGTTCCTAGCGCGGCTTCGCGATCGGCTCTCCGGTTCGCGAATTCGGGTTCCGCCGGTCGGATCGACTCGAAACTCGGCTGGGTGACTCACTTTCACCTCCCTGACGCGTTCCTAGCGCGGCTTCGCGATCGGCCCTCCGGTTCGCGAATTCGGGTTCCGCCGGTCGGATCGACTCGAAACTCGGCTGGGTGACTCACTTTCACCTCCCTGACGCGTTCCTAGCGCGGCTTCGAGATCGGCCCTCCGGTTCGCGAATTCGGGTTCCGCCGGTCGGATCGACTCGAAACTCGGCTGGGTGACTCACTTTCACCTCCCTGACGCGTTCCTAGCGCGGCTTCGCGATCGGCCCTCCGGTTCGCGAATTCGGGTTCCGCCGGTCGGATCGACTCGAAACTCGGCTGGGTGTCTCACTTTCACCTCCCTGACGCGTTCCTAGAGCGGCTTCGCGATCGGCCCTCCGGTTCGCGAATTCGGGTTCCGCCGGTCGGATCGACTCGAAACTCGGCTGGGTGACTCACTTTCACCACCCTGACGCGTTCCTAGAGCGGCTTCGCGATCGGACTTCCGGTTCGCGGATTCGAGTTCCGCCGGTCGGATCGTCTCGATACTCGGCTGGGTGATTCACTTTGACCATCCTGACGCGTTCCTAGCGCGGCTTCGCGATCGGACTTCCGGTTCGCGAATTCGGGTTCCGCCGGTCGGATCGACTCGAAACTCGGCTGGGTGACTCACTTTCACCATCCCTGACGCGTTCCTAGAGCGGCTTCGCGATCGGACCTTCCGGTTCGCGGATTCAAGGTTCCGCCGGTCGGATCGTCTCGATACTCGGCTGGGTGACTCACTTTGACCATCCCTGACGCGTTCCTAGCGCGGCTTCGCGATCGGCCCTCCGGTTCGCGAATTCGGGTTCCGCCGGTCGGATCGACTCGAAACTCGGCTGGGTGACTCACTTTCACCTCACCTGACGCGTTCCTAGAGCGGCCTCGTGATCGGCCTTCCGGTACGCTTATTCCGCTTCCGCCGGTCGGATCGACTCGAAACTCGGCTGGGATGACATCACTTTCACCTCCCTGACGCGTTCCTAGAGCGGCTTCGCGATCGGTCCTTCGGTTCGCGAATTCGGGTTCCGCCGGTCGGATCGACTCGAAACTCGGCTGGGTGACTCACTTTCACCACACTGACGCGTTCCTAGAGCGGCCTCGCGATCGGACTTCCGTTTCGCTTATTCCGCTTCCGCTGGTCGGATCGACTCGAAACTCGGCTGGGATACTCACTTTCACCTCCTTGACGCGTTCCTAAAGCGGCTTCGCGATCGGCTTTCCGGTTCGTGAATTCGGGTTCCGCCGGTCGGATCGACTCGAAACTCGGCTGGATGACTCACTTTCACCACCCTGACGCGTTCCTAGAGCGGCTTTGCGATCGGATTTCCGGTTCGCGGATTCGAGTTCCGCCGGTTGGATCGACTCGAAACTCGGCTGGAATACTCACTTTCACCTCCCTGACGCGTTCCTAGAACGGCTTCGCGATCGGACTTCTGGTTCGCGGTTTCGGGTTCCGCCGGTCGGATCGACTCGAAACTCGGCTGGGATACTCACTTTCACCTTCCTGACGCATTCCTAGAGCGGCTTCGCGATCGGCCCTCCGGTTCGCGAATTCGGGTTCCGCCGGTCGGATCGACTCGAAACTCGGCTGGGTGAATAACTTTCACCACCCTGACGCGTTCCTAGAGCGGCTTCGCGATCGGCCCTCCTGTTCGCGAATTCGGGTTCCGCCGGTCGGATCGACTCGAAACTCGGCTGGGTGACTCACTTTCACCACCCTGACGCGTTCCTAGAGCGGCCTCGCGATCGGACTTTCGGTTCGCTTATTCCGCTTCCGCCGGTCGGATCGACTCGAAACTCGGCTGGGATACTCACTTTCACCTCCCTGACGCGTTCCTAGAGCGGCTTCGCGATCGGCTCTCCGGTTCGCGAATTCGGGTTCCGCCGGTCGGATCGACTCGAAACTCGGCTGGGTGACTCACTTTCACCACCCTGACGCGTTTCTAGAGCGGCTTCGCGATCGGCCCTCCGGTTTGCGAATTCGGGTTCCGCCGGTCGGATCGACTCGAAACTCGGCTGGGATACTCACTTTCACCTCCCTGACGCGTTCCTAGAGCGACCGATGGATTAAACGCACGCCGGAGGATGGCCGGTGGATTAAACGCACCCCGAAGGATGGCCGATGGATTATACGATCCCGGAGGATGGCTGGTGGATGGCCGATGGATTAAACGCACGCCGGAGGATGGCCGGTGGTTTAAAGGCACGCCGGAGGATGGCCGGTGGATTAAACGCACCCCGGAGGATGGCTGGTGGATGGCCGATGGATTAAACGCACGCCGGAGGATGGCCGGTGGATTAAACGCACGCCGGAGGATGGCCGGTGGATTAAACGCACGCCGGAGGACGGCCGATGGATTATACAAACCCGGAGGATGGCTGGTGGATGGCCGATAGATTAAACGCACGCCGGAGGATGGCCGGTGGATTAAACGCACCCCGGAGGATGGCCGATGGATTAATCGCACGCCGGAGGATGGCTGGTGGATGGCCGATGGATTAAACCCACGCCGGAAGATGGCCGGTGGAATAAACGCACGCCGGAGGACGGCCGATGGATTATACGAACCCGGAGGATGGCTGGTGGATGGCCGATGAATTAAACGCACGCCGGAGGATAGCTGGTGGATGGCCGATGGATTAAACGCACGCCGGAGGATGGCCGGTGGATTAAACGCACGCCGGAGGATGGCCGGTGGATTAAACGCACCCCGGAGGATGGCCGATGGATTATACGAACCCGGAGGAAGGCTGGTGGATGGCCGATGGATTAAACGCACGCCGGAGGATGGCCGGTGGATTAAACGCCCCCCGGAGGATGGCCGATGAATTATACGAACCCGGAGGATGGCTGGTGGATGGCCGATGGATTAAACGCACGCCGGAGGATAGCTGGTGGATGGCCGATGGATTAAACGCACGCCGGAGGATGGCCGGTGGATTAAACGCACGCCGGAGTACGGCCGATGGATTATACAAACCCGGAGGATGGCTGGTGGATGGCCGATGGATTAAACGCACGCCGGAGGATGGCCGGTGGATTAAACGCACCCCGGAGGATGGCCGATGGATTAATCGCACGCCGGAGGATGGCTGGTGGATGGCCGATGGATTAAGGGAGGACACCACTGTAACTGCCCATTTTCGACTGCCTTTTTTGGTATTTTTTTTTTAGAAAGGAATAAAATATATGGTCAAAAGAACTTTTAGGCTTTATTAGACATATATTAAAGTATGTAAAAAAATTTTTTATTTGTTAAAAAAATACAAAAAGGCGGCGCACGAGTCGCTATAGCACTTATTGGTTTTCAGCCAACCCTCTCCGCGGCACGCAGTAGAACTGTCGTAAATTTGATCCTGGAACAAAAAGTGAAATATTTTCGTTAATTATATTAGTTTTAGCAGTGAAGTACGAGGGGAAATAAGAAAATATTAAAAAACAAAAAATAGAGACGAGTTTGAATAAAAAGTTCGATGGTCGAAAAATCGAACTTTTTATTCAAACTCGTCTCTATTTTTTGTTTTTTAATATTTTCTTATTTCCCCTCGTACTTCACTGCTAAAACTAATATAATTAACGAAAATATTTCACTTTTTGTTCCAGGATCAAATTTACGACAGTTCTACTGCGTGCCGCGGAGAGGGTTGGCTGAAAACCAATAAGTGCTATAGCGACTCGTGCGCCGCCATTTTGTATATTTTCAACAAATAAAAAATTTTTTTACATACTTTAATATATGTCTAATAAAGCCTAAAAGTTCTTTTGACCATATATTTTATTCCTTTCTAAAAAAAAAATACCAAAGAAGGCAGTCGAAAATGGGCAGTTACAGTGGTGTCCTCCCTTAAACGAACGCCGGAGGATGGCTAGTGGATGGCCGATGGATTAAACGCACGGCGGAGCATGGCCGGTGGATTAAACGCACGCCGGAGGATCACATGCAGGTTGATAGGATAAACAGTATTGCGTGTAGCGAGTAATGGCGCAGCAATCGAACAAGGACAGATGCCTCTCGTTAAGCCTTGTGTCCACGATGCTACAACTGCGTCCGAGTTTCGGTTTAAGCCAATGAAACTGCTGCTTTTCTGTAAGAGCTGCAAGTTGATTGGCTTAAACCGAAACTCGGACGCAGTTCTAGCATCGTGGACACAAGGCTTAAGACAAGGACAGATATATTGTAGATATATAACATAGAAAACAGAATTAGAAATGTTGACATTATCGACATCGAGGAAGTTCGGCCTTCGCTATAGGATCTTCTTAACAGGGTTCCCATTGGCGCTCAACTGAGAAATTCCCACCTTTTCGTTCATAAACGAATTTGTTTCATAAAATGAACGACTTCAAGATTAGGTACCCAGTATGTTCACTCTGTCGGCACCTTTGATCTATTGGTTTTCGATTTTCCACCATTATTTTAGGCGGATTATCAGCGTATCAATGGTTAAAACGGACCCCGGTTTTCAGGGTTATAACCATGGTGTTAGAAGACAGGTGTAACATTGCGCATAATGGCGGTCGGAGAATACGACAGCCAATCAAATGTTTATCCAAAATGTGGCGCCACATTTAAATGCAGCATTAGTCACAGTTTGTGACAAAAATGCAAACAAAAATAAAAAAAATTTGTAAATATAATACGAAACCTCACAAATTAATTAAAAAAATATAATACATAATATACTAATGATAAAAAACCAATTTCTACATTAATAAGTAAATAAAGAATAAATATTTCAAATAAGGAATTAGAAAACGTTATTAATAAGGAAGTATACAGAAATGATTACTCGTATTGCAAACTGTAAGAACAATATTCCTGACACAATGTTATATTTAAAATCGTCTTAAGTTTATTATAAAATGCTATAATAAAATAGCCTTTGCAGCATCTTAAGATAAGTTTTTCTGTAATCTGAAATCTAATGCTGGGTCTACAATGGGAGTCGCAAAGTCGTGAGTCGCAAGAATTGACCAATCACAGTCGATTATTCTCCTCAAATTCGATTGTGATTGGTCAATTCTTGCGACTCACGACTTTGCGACTCGCATTGTAGACCTAGCATAATGCTGGGTCTTCAATGCGAGTCGCAAAGTCGTGAGTCGCAAGAATTGACCAATCACAGTCGATTATTCTCCTCAAATTCGACTGTGATTGGTCAATTCTTGCGACTCACGACTTTGCGACTCGCATTGTAGACCCAGCATTATTGACGTACAAAAATTACAAGCTGCGGCGTCGCCGGCGTCACACCGACTTAAGGTAGATACTGCATCAGCGAAAACAAAGATTTTTGATTGGCATGAAACTATGTTATTCTATAGGGCATTATACGTGATCAGGAATTAATTCACGATTTTTTACCACGTAATTACGGAAATATAAGCATTCAAAGTTGGTCAGTTTTACATTAGGGTATGTGTGAACGACGTGCAAAATCGTAATTCACGAGATTTTACGAGTATTTTAAAAAAAGATTGAGGTTTGGAAAACAGAAGATCTTATCAATTAAACTATTACGAATGATTTAAAAAAAAAAAAACGTTAGTTCACCATTGCAATAAAAAGATATTCAATATTACAGCAAACAAAATGTAGCTAACAGAGAAGCTCTGGCTAGGCTGCGTCATCGGAAGCGTCACTCGGGTGTTCTCCCTTCTCCTTCTAACTTGCTAAGATAGAAGAAGAGGGGAGTGTGCTCGTGTGCGCTCGGGTCCTCGGGTGACGTTTCCGAACGCAGTCAGTGGGCTGGCAACTGGCAACAGCGCGGACCGCACCTAACCTCACTGTCGACGCCAATGTCAAAATAATCAGAATTAATGACCCAAAACTTCCAGAAAGTCATTTTTTATCATTATTTTGATAGTTGAGAAACTTACGATTATATTGCACCCAATTTTTTAGATTTTTGTTACAGTCGTTTTGACAAATGTGAAGTTGGTACCCCTGTGTAAGACACTTCGTTTTTAATTAATTACCTGTATCTGGGATTAATTATATGGTGTTATTATATATTTCTGGAGACTAGAAGTTGCACGGAACAAGGTGATACCAAATATACATTTTTTAATACATTAATAAAAAATTTTTTTCGAGTGCTCTATTTTGACTCACGACAACGCAGTATCTACCTTAAGGTGCGATTTCACGATGACGCTCGACGCTGGATTCGAGCGTCAAATCTGGTCACGTGATAGATTCAGAGGGACGCGAAATATAACCTAACCACTGGATTGGCTGAAATGAGCGTCGAGTGTCAAAGCTAAACACAGTTTAGCTTTTTGACGCTCGAATCCAGCGTCGAGCGTCATCGTGAAATCGCACCTTAATGCTAGGTCTACAATGCGAGTCGCAAAGTCGTGAGTCACAAGAATTGACCAATCACAATCGAATTTGAGGAGAATAATCGACTGTGATTGGTCAATTCTTGCGACTCACGACTTTGCGACTCCCATTGTAGAACCAGCATAAGTATATTCACTACCATACATACAAAAATCCTCTGATTGGTCCCGCCTAAAATAATGATGTTGCGCAGTACGGATCGGTGCAAACCACAAAAAAGGTTGAGTGAACATACCGATTATGTGGAACAGAGCTGTATTAGCATCTTGAGACATAAGACGGTCTTGAAATAAAAACCGGTAAATACCGGCCTACGCGATAGGTGTTTTAAGTCCTAAACCTTAGTCTAAAGTTAATTTAAACATTATTAACATTTAAAATTTTTTTTTTACACTTTCACCATTATATATTTCCCTAATTATAACAGATTTGGAGGACGGTGATATAGAGAATATAGGACCAAAGTTTTAGGCCTCCTTGAGTACATACTACAACGAATCCTGCAGTAGTGGCCGAGCACGGTTTCACGGCAAAATACTTTAAAGAAATATCGTTTATTTTATTTATAAAAAGTTATATAAAAAATGTATAATATATATTACTATCTAATACTAAAGCGGTAAATTTATATTTTACAGATAAGAAATATTTTTGCGAGACATGTCATTTAAATTTTCTTTGTCATCTGCTTCTACTATATTAATGGACGGCTTTGCGATATGTAACGATATTTCTATACATAAAACATGTTCACGCAATCTTCACATAAATAGATTTTGTTACATAGAAATAGTGATCAACAATATGTATAATTAATATACTAGTATATGTCATAAACGATTAAAGGATATTTTCAAAATTATAGGCCTGTTCGTTTTAGCTGAACTTTTTGCACGGCTCATCTTTCCTCTTTTTCTTTTCACGTTGGAGGGAAGAAAAAATATGAACCCTGCAAGAAGTTCAGTTAAAACGAACAGGCCTAATGTAACGTACATACTTTACAATACTAAATACAAGTGTATTTAGTCAATATTCGTGTGCATGCGCGCGTGTAATAAAACAAAATGTGGATGTATAAAAGCAGAGAAATTCAGTCATTTGAAATAAATGTACCCGGTACAATATTATTTTCGTCACTTAAAATTAAAACAAATAATACGCGCGGATAAAGAGATTCCGGTCATCAAAATATAATAACCAAATGGCAGGCGATAAATATTATTAATAAAACAATATCTAAATTTGCTCGCTCGGTATAGCACATAATAACTATACGTATATGTAGACAAATGTTAAATTTTTGTTATCTAAGCTCTGACATCGGTGTCGGAAAAGGCAACATGTGCATATTATATTGTGAGCGTGTGTTATGCGTACATACGTATGTATGCATGTATGTATGTGTGTATATATATAAAGCTTTTATCGATTTATATAACAGCTTCCCATTTTAAGATAATTATAATCTTAATATTTTTGTATTAAGGCTTTTGTGCGTTTAAATTTTTTAAATGCTGTAAACTTTAATGTATAAAAACTAAAATATTCATCTCGCCAGAAAATTCGTCTGTAAAATTCATTGTACGCAACAGCCTCAAGATATAAAATATTGTATAGCGATTTCCAAAGTTACCAATAATATTGAAACGGTCATAACTCCCGCACTGTTACATCTGTGATCGAAGTAACAGAAACACCAAGTGACTTCGTCGTAATAATCACGGTGAATATCCAATTGATGAATACTGTTATTGACGTAATGGCCTAATCGTACGTCTTTAGCAGCAGGTCTACAGCCTTCGTAATGATCCGCAGGAATATCCGTTCTAAAACTACGTACGGAGCTTAGACATTCGCGAGTAATGATTGTTTCCGCTGAAAAAAATGCACAATTACATACATATGCATTTGTATGTTTTATGTTGAGTGAAAATCTAGGTGGAAATTTTAACGAGTCATCTATGTAGTAAGCATAAAGTTACTGAATACCTCCTTTCCGTTCGATTATCTTTACACACTTGTCGTCGTACTCCGGGCAAGTTTCCCCCCAATACCATAACCAATTTAAGGGTGTTCCACATCCAGGATGATTACTGTTACATCTGTAACAGTACAAGCTGTTGCCTGCGACAAAAATAGTCTTATTATTTTAAAATAACATAGATATAAGAATAATCTGAAATGATTCAAAGCCACGCCCCAAGTTGTATCGAGTAAAATACTGTACCCTTTGCTAAAACGGTTAAGAGAAAGATTGTGAAGAATACTTGTTTCATCTTCTTCTTGTTAATGCACACTAACGAGAAACTTATTTCAAACTTTGTTTATATTATATACAATCTTGTTTATAACATGAGAGAAAAAACAGAAGCGTACCACTTCCCGTAGCACATGAGTGAGTACCATAGACCATAGACCACTATATAGTTGTGTAAAGGCCATCGCGCACACAAAATGCATAGCTTAGTATAAGCGTAGCATAAGACCGCTAAACCAATGAGCATCCAGTATAAAGTCGCCATATTAATTTACATAAGATGTAAAGCGGGGAGCACACACTTCTGCACAACGCATAATGCGTAAGCATAAGAAAATTGATTGGTCCATACACATGTACATAAGGAAACAAGACCAATCAATTTTCTTATGCTTACGCATTATGGCTGAGTTTCCACTGAGCGCGTCACGCGTCGCGTCATGTGTCGTTAACCAATCTGTGACATCCCGTCACAAATAATGTAATAAAATAAGATGTTTTGATTGGTCAACGACGAATAACGCGACGCGTGACGCGCTCAGTGGAAACTCAGCCTATGCGTTGTGCAGAAGTGTGTGCTCCCCGCTTAAATCATTGGTCCAGCTGTCTTATGCTATATGAGGTGCGTTCCGTTTCACGCATGACGCGCATAATGCATCGTCATTTATCCTTGTTGTTCACTGAATGTTATAAACAAGTATAAGTGAGCGATGCGTCATGCGTTCTCCTCAAATTTGACTATAATTGATCAATTTCTTACGAATTATGCTACGATACTATTAGTGCCCGTCTACGATAGGTGTTTTAAACCCTAAGCCCTAAGAAATTGACCAATCACGGTCAATTATTCTCCTCAAATTCAACTGTGATTGAACAATTTCTTGCTTGGGGCTTAAAACACCTATTGTAGACGGGCACTTATTGTGTACATTAGTGCTGGTCTACAACCTTGCTTTAAAGGATATTTAAGCTCTAAGCCGTAAGAAATTGACCAATGACAATGGAATGTGAGGAGAATACTCGACTGTGATTGGTCAATTTCTTAAGCCTTGTGTACACGATACTAGAAATCGGTCCGAGTTTCGGTTTAAGCCAATGAAACTGCTGCTTTTCTGTAAGAGCTGCCAGTTGATTGGCTTAAACCGAAACTCGGACCGATTTCTAGTATCGCGTACACAAGGCTTTACGGCTTAGAGCTTGAATACCCTTTACAGCAAGATTGTATAGAATAGCACTTATATGTTAAAGAAAGATAGAATGACACTTTCGGCACGAAAGCGTCCAAAGGGAATGCAGCCTTTGTGTGCGATGGCTCTTTTAATCGCATTGTAAACGCATCTTATATATTGGGAGCTTTCCACAGCAAGCGACACAAGTCGATACAAACGTCAAAACGTCGTTCTAGCATTGTGGACACAAAGGCCATCGCACACAAAATTGCATAGGCTGCATAAGCATAGCATAAGACCGCTGGACCACAATGAGCATCTTATGTAAATCAATATGGCGACTTTATGCTGGATGCTCATTGGTTTAGCGGTCTTATGCTACGCTTATGCTAAGCTATGCATTTTGTGTCCGATGGCCTTAACAAAGACAAAACGACACTTGTGTCGACTTGTGTCGCTTGCCAGGAAAGCTCCCATAATTGATTGGTCAATTGCCGAATTGTTTAAATGTGATTGGTCAATTTTTTCTCTGACCGAGATCTCGGAGCGCGATTTCTAGTATCGTGGACAGAAGATTTTAGATCCTGTCTGCGATTCACACTTGTTTATCTACACCTACACTTTCTGCACTTTCGAAATAATATCTGCTCCTTTATCATCTCGAATACATACATATATGTATATGTATGTATGGCTGCGTTCGGAAACACCTCTCGTGTGCACACTAACACACACCAACCGTTCGGAAATGCTCAGTGTGCACTCGCGTGAAGCCGTTCGAAAACCTACAGGGGAACACACCGAGTGCCACTAACCCACTCGACAAAAAAGCGGGCGGAGTCGGTGGAATCGGTGGCATGTGTTCGCTTGGCGCGTGTTGTTGACTTGTTTATAACCTATCATTAGTAAAGATTATTAGTATCGTAAAGCAAAAAATAATGAATAATAACATTACATTGATAAAAGGACGGCATCAAGTTGTAATGGCAGGAGATGTCCCGTTATTTAATTCTGATGGAAATCTACTCGTTCAAGATGTACAAGGTGAGTTGTTACATTGATATTCAAATCATATAAACAAAAATTATAAAGTTTGTATCCTTTCCTCATATTTTGCATCATATTATAAATTTAAAATAATTACAATATAATTGTTTTTTGTTAATATTGAAAGCAATAGTAACACAGCTCTTTCGCTTACAATTCTTCTAATTTTCAAAATCCTAATTTTGCATAAAAATTAAAGATTTTTTCACAATGCTCAATTATTGTATTGTTAGAGGAATGTAATTATTATTTCATTTTGCAGATAACAACATTTTCGTCGTGCCTGTATGTGAAGAAACAATAAAATTCTTCAACCTGCGATTGACTGAGGAGTCGTCCATACATAACAGTGACTCAGGCAATATTTGCATGACTGAACAACCTGAATCAATAGGTAAAAACTTTATTGTTTTTTTAAATGCTTTTTTACAAAGCAGAAAATAAATATTTTGTCATATTTAAAAAATATTAATGCGTCTATGTAATTTTTGCAGTCTCTTTTACAGCTCCTTCTGCAACTTCTTCTGCAGCTTCTGCAGCTTCTTCTACAGTTTCTTCTGCAACTTCTGCTGCAGCATGTTGGAAGGATGATAATGAAGTAAAATGTTTAATTCATCTTTGGCAAGACCATGAAAACCATTTTAAAACCATGAAGAGCCGGGATGTGTGGTCTTTAATAAGCAAGGATTTAATTAAGACTAATCCTGAATGGAAGCAAAAAACTCACATCCAGTGTGAAAATAAATGGAAGGATATCAAGAGAAAATATATGGAAACAAAGGATCACAATAATAAATCGGGGAATGATCCCAAAACTTGTAAGTTTTACGAAGATTTAGATGAAATTTTAGGCGAAAAGCCGTGTGTCAAGCCTGTTTCTCTTGCCTCTAATCTCAATAAAAGACACAGAACAATGATAAATTCTAAAGAGCAAAATGATTTCGACGAAATTTTTGGAGATTCTGAGTCATCGACAAGTCAAAGTGAAGAAGGTCTTCCGAAAACAAAAAAAAAGATGACTAGAGTTGAACGAGAGTTAAAAGATTGGTCCGCTGCTCTTCTTGCCGATGCACAAGTTCGTGAAGAGGCAAGAGAAAGACGCCACAAAGAAGTCATTGCTGAATCTAAGGTAGCAATTGATATCTATAAAGAAATGATGGGGAAACTTATTGATAAATTGTGATTTTGTATTTCCGTAATGATTGTACACTGCTCGTCATTAATTCTTTCCATTTCTTTAGCAAATTGATATAGGATATGTAACACATCTTATATAAATTTGCTAGGGAAATGGAACTAATAAATGATGGGCAGTGTACACCGCGCTTCAACGATTCGTTCTTCTAGCGACTTGATACGGGCTATATATAACACAAATTTCTTATAAAACTCGCTAAAGGAACGAATCGTTGACGTGCGCAGTGTACCACCTAAGTAGAAAACATTAATATTTAATAAACAAGTAAAACTTTAGTGTACGTTTCTTAAACATCGACATATATTATTTGCAATAATTAATATTAAAAATTAATGTTTTTTGCTTGGGCAGTTTTCCGGAATTATGTGATAATTACGGTTTAACTAAATATAAAATATAAGACATAAAATATAATATAAGACAGTTGGTTAGTGTTATAAGTGTTCTTGTATCTTTTCTTTATAGTAACTGTTGAAGTAAATGTAGATGTTTTTATATATATATATATATGCTACATTTGCTAGTCAAAGCGTCAATTATGTATCATGCAATGTACGCAGCATGATGAAAATGGAACAAAAAGAAAGCATATTATTGACTAATAAGATTATAGATATACTTAAATGATTTATTACATAATGCATAATTGATGCTCAAATGTTATGCACGAAAGACTGTGATGAAAAGATCCAAATGTTAACATATAAACTCCATATCTTAGGGTCTGGCTTTAAAATAAGTTTACTCACTTTTCACAATATCGTTTAACGGTCTGATTGATGTACCTTATAGATTATAAGCAATATTCATTTTATGTTTCTTGTTTCTCTTTTTACATTCTTAAATGTATATCGTTGTCTACTAAATGAATATAATTTAAAAGTATTTTAGTGAAGAGACATGTAATTTTTTTTTAATTTCTTGAGTTATGCATTTTTTATGACTGACGTTATGTATATTTTAGAAAGTCTGTATATCGCAAAGCAAGAATTTTTTATTTAAGTCCATGATATACGAAGCAATTATTAATATGTTCACGCATTATATATATAATATAAATAAAAAATACTCAATTGTTTTTTCATTGTACTTTTTTATTTTAATTCCAAACTAATTAAGTAATAATTAAATTAATAATTAAATTAATATAATTATTTATCAAAAATCAAATATACATATTTACATATAAGTATGTCACTATTTATGGAAGATTTTGTGCTAAGAGAGCTGTCAAATATTCGCGACGGGCTACTCCTCTTTGATCGTTTGGTAATCGATCAGGGATAACCTCCCTGCCTTCCTCATCCGCATTATCGTTGTTATCAGGATCCTGTTCCAAACCCTCTTCTATAAAATCACGTATGTCATCGTCACACCCTTCAAGGCAAACATTGTGAAGAACACAACAAGCTAAAATTACATATGGTATTAGATCGATACGACTCATATGTAAATATTTTAATCGTCGAAATCTTCCTTTTAATAGAGCAAAAGCCCTTTCAATGACTTGTCTCATTTTAGAAAGTTGTTGATTAAAATTTTTCTGTGCCTATAAAAAAAAGAAAAATTAATTAAAGCAACGTAGAAATCAAAGAAATTATATGTAAAACTAATAATATAAAATAAAATAAATTAATTTTTTTATATTAAGAACACAATTGTAAATAAAATGTATGTGTGTATGTGTGTGCGCGCGCGTGTGTGAAAAAATTAAGTTTTCTTACCTGAGCCATATTGCCTCTGTTAATATACGGAGCTAAACACCACGACAGTATTGGATAAGCTTTATCGCCAATAATTATTTCATTATTGGGAAAAAAATCATTTTCACTCTCCGTTACTGCATGCCATAGATCAGAGTTTCTGAAAATTCTGGCATCATGAACAGATCCAGAAAACCCTACGAAACAGTCTGTGAATATCATGTCTGCATCACAGACAGCTTGCAGCGTAATTGCATATTCCATTTTTCTTGTTCTATATGAAATAGAATCGACCTGAGAAAATAAGACATATTTTGAAGACTAGCAAAAAAGTTTAGAAGCGTTTTCTATAAATTATAAAAAGAACACAAGTTACCTTGGGTGCTGGGATAGGAACATGACATCCATCAATTGCTCCTATCACATCAGAAAGAGAGCCAGTTTGTGAAAAACGATATTTCACTATGTCTAAGCGATCACCTACAGGCCATTTTATAAACCTGTCCGCTAAGGTATTTAAGGAAGCCACAACTCTTCTCATAGAATCATGCAACATTGACTTGCTAATTCCAAACCGGTCAGATACAGATCTATAAAAAATAGAACCACGTGTTATTTTCTGTTAGCTAATTTAATACAAAAATTGAATGTGTTTCATAAACATTTACATAAACTTACCTAAATGAATCTGGAGTTGCAAGCAACCACAGAATTGACAATAACTGTGTTCGGACATCTAAAGTTGTTCTCCCAGTGTCTGCTCTTCTAATCAATTCAGGTGTCAATATTCGCTCCAAATTTTCGTATGTGTTTCTAGTCACACGAAAATGTTCCCTGAACTGTCTATTTGTGTAGTTATTTATTGTTATAGCAACATAGCCTTCAATTCTTGTAACACGATGTCTTAAATTTCTGCGACAGCGAATCCTTGTTGTAAGCGCATTGGCTTCTTGATTCCATCGGTCACAATCTTCATCACTGCTCTGCTCATACTGAAGGTTTTCAATTGCTGTTCTCAATAAATTGTGTCCACTTACTGTGGCAATTGCAAGGATGACATTTCGTCGACGCTCCTCCATTTTGTATACACATCAAATTCTTCTTCTTCTTCTATAAATTTGGATGGCCTTTCCCGTCCTTTATAATGGGGCTGGACAGGTTTTCTCGAAGTGAGGCTAACCGGCGTGGTCAAAGTGGCGATGGATCCAAAATCGACAAATTCCAAAAAGGACGCCCAAATCTTTATTGTCCGAGAGGGCACACAAAGGGTTTATCCTTTTCTTGGCTGTTTTCACAGTAAAAGAGCTAATTTTCCAGGCTTTTTTGCAAATTTTGCTAGAGCGCACGTAAGACACGTCTATCACGGATGTAGTACCAAGATGGCGTCCCACACCAAATTCTGTGAGAAGCGTTCGGCGACACTCGACACTCGAAGGCACACGGTTCCCCCACTACCTTTCCACCGAAACTCACCAACTCTCACGTTTCCGAACGCACCCTATACATTGTCATTTGGGAACCGAGAAATGCGCGTGAAACAAATATAACGTATTACTGTGAAGCAAAGACAGTGTTTTATATTTATTTTCTACGATTAATATATATGTTTGTGTCATGATTTCATCATGTTCTCCGGAACTTTGGAACTGTCCGACGTGTCGTCAAATTTCTATTTTACTCAACCTTTTGTTCGTTCTTTTTCCAAGTATGTTTATTCTTTCGCGAAAAATTAAGTTTATCGTTAATACGTTGCCTGTAATACTCTGCTCGAAATTCCAGAAAGTACTTATTTATTCAAATGCATTAAATATACTTATGTTGAATGAATAAATTGCTCGATATGAGAAAATACATAGAAAGTGGTCATTTTCAGAGAATTAGAAAAACGGAGGTTAGAAATTATATTTTGCTATTAAATTTGAATAAGCATTATATAGAGCGATCGATTATTGAATTTTTCCAAGTAACCTTCTTGCAAACCTTCCGTATCGATAAATTTTGATACGTTGATATCAAATCCTCTACTTCCACCCTTAATTTGAAATAGACAACGAAATAGAGAACAAATCGTTGCAAGGGATATGCGTGAGCTATCCATACCTATATAATTGTGATGCATCGAAACAGTTCGAAAACACTTCTCCTGTAAGATCATGTTTTCTTTATCTTTATGTATCCTTTTCCTTCGAGGAAGGTACAATTTCATTAATTTAACAAACACCGAAACACTTTTTAATTGTTTAAACTCTTTGGAGACTCTTTTTGAAAGATAAATTATCATTGGACGGTTGGAAGGCAATCAAAGAAAATAAACAAAATAGAATGAATTTATTTAGGAGAAAGCGTTGCTTTTTGCAAAGTGTAAATAACATCATAAACACAATAACAATAATTTGAATATGTTGAAAGTGATGAAAAAAAAAAGACAAAGGGATGGAGAGTTTTGCTTTATAATTTCGCAACTGCACCCTCTCCCACCCCCTTAATATAATGGGATATATTGATTAATGTGATCAACTTTTCGTTTATAGTGAGTCGCTGTGTAATACCACAGGCGAATCAAGAAGATCTGCTTCGCTCGTTCAAGAGCTATTCCGACGTGGCGATGTTTCATTATACAGTACCGAAGGAGGTATTTCGAGCTACGTGGCAATTTGCCGCTTTTATGGACGATCCCACGTGCCAGCCACGAAAAGTTTATATGTAAGTAATATTTTTTGTATGACTTGTCTGAAAACTTGTTATATATTTTATTTATGATGAATAATTGACTTGACGAGTGCTTTTAGAAGAGCGTGCAATTATAATATCCCACAATTTATCCATCTATTTTTCCATCTAGTTAGATTCTTTTATTAGGATAATTTGTTTAAAATCAATTATTACATCTTGTAAAATTCCATACTTTTCTAAAAGCACTCGTCAAGTATATTATTTATTTTAATTTATTATTTTTAATTATTTAATTAATCAAAGTTATTCCTTATAATTTTCAGACACGTCAAGTTTGGTAGTTATCCAGTAATCTCCACGAGTAATGGAATATTTTTAACAAACGAGTCTGCCAAGTGGAATGACGATATCGTAGTCATTACTACCGCTACTTATCAGCCAAAAAATGTAACGGTTGTTCCAGTATATGAGCCCCAACCCGGAGATTGGTTTGTGGCAGCTTATATGTCTTATTGGGACGAGAGAGTTCAGCAACAGGTATGTCGATCAGCCTTTTTATTGTTAGATGTGTACAATTATTATTACCTTAAATCGTTATAAATGAATTATTTTAACATCTAGGAAACACATGCAAAATCTACTTTATTATTCTCGCGACTCATGTTTCAGGGACTCGGACACAAATGTCGATACAGCATAGGTACGGTAGCGCTGTGGTCTCAAATAGATAATATTGAAAATATCCCCATTAATCGTCCAACGAGATTACGAACAACCGCAACGACAACATATTACAAGTAAATTAAGTCTTATTAAAATTATTATCTGTATTTATTATTTATTATATTTAATGTAAAATTTTCATTTCAAGCAGAGAAAAAATATGTATCTACGTGCTTTAAATTGCCATACATGTAGATGCCATTTAAATTACATTTTTCAAGTACGAGATAATCTGAAAATGTTATCGAGATCTAACTTAAAGTAAATGAAAAGACAAAAAATTCTGCAAAGAATGAATATGCCGCGCGCTATACTTTCCAGTGCCCACTTTACGTATATTTGCACAAAGTGCGAAACATTCACGTCAGTTATTTTTCCATTTATAGGATATATATTCCGTCAGGAATATTGAGTTTCCGTTTGTCAGTCTGGAACTGCACCTTTACGTTGCATAGTTTTCGTAATATTGATAAACTTTGTATCGAGGCTATGTACTTGAAGGGACGTGTTTTGCCAACGTCTAATCATTTTCATTCCACGGAATCTAAAACTCTTGCCTCAAATGCTAGTTACTCTTTCATAGAATCTTCTCCTTACGAAGATAGCTATTATTATTTATTGATTGTTTCGAGTAGCGTTACAGAGTTCAACGTCAAAGTCGATGTAACAGGTAATCTTTAGTAAATTTTATCATCTCGCTATATATTAGTCTGTACGTGTATGTTTATATACACGCGCGTGCGTGTGTGTAAAAAAAACAAAATAGACGAATGTAATGAAATAAATGTATAAACAATTATTTCAGAGTGTCCAATCAGATTGACAGCGGAGAGATCGTTTACTAAAGAATACATGGACATCGCTTCAAGTTTTAATTCCATAACGGGAACAAATACTTACGAGGAATTAATAAAACACAAGTGGTATTATAAAGAAACCAATGCTAGCAGATTTTACAATAGAGATGAATTTTACCGAGAAAAAGGCAAAAACGAGAAAAGTGAGACTGATAATCAATGTATACCGAGGTATCAATTGGTTCGTGTTAAACATGCGGAGACATTCTCAACCGTTTATCTTCTGCAGGTGATATATTATCTATTCTATTAATTCTAATATGCTACACATTTTTCTACGTACGTCGTATGGAACGATATTAACGATTGGAAAATCATATTTCTGAAATCATTGTTCATGTATGATATTGATTGTTATTCATAATAACAATCTCTGTATTATCATCGGTATATTTTAGGGAAAGGAATGGTTAAGTTCGAGGCTAATATTAACTGATTTAGTCCCGATGATGACGCAGTTTGATATTTTGCCGTTGATAGATATCGGTGGTACGCTTGACATCGGTGTACGTCTGGAAGTAAAAAAGGTAAGAGTTTCAAAATATTAAATTTTTTTTACTTTTAATTCGCTTTTTATTTTATATTATCTTTTATTTAATATATTTACTATTTCCATCAATCCATTATTTTGTATGCGTTAAATACAATGAAAAAAGATTGTTTATTAACGTTTGTTTCTCCTTCAAATCTTTTTTTGCTCTTTTGGCGTATGGTCGCGTAGTCATCTCTCTCTATATAGGTACATATACACATTGCACACAGGTACATATAAAACCAACAAGTTTTTTTATTTTCTCTTCAACTTGACCAGGACCGTGCATTTTTGCTATTGTAAACTTTTCCCTCAATCTTCACTCGCTTCACTTCTGATTGCACCGAAATTTGGAATAGAGGAATTTGATTGTAACGATAGAACAATGCGATAAGAGAAATTGTTTAATTTAGTGTAGAAAATATTAGCTATTTGAAAGTGAGAGACGTGATATCGCGTTCCATATATAGGGCGGAAGTAAATTTAATAGCCGGGTGTGTTTCAAATTAGAGGAAAAAAGTTTTGCTTAAAATGGTTCGAGACCGAATTTCGAAATCGAACGTTGGATTGTATACTTCTGTAATCCTTTTAGCTGCCGTCGACACAATCGGTCTTGGTAACGATGTGCGTTCAACGAGGTCGTATACCCAAACTGGAAAACCGCCATTCTTGTCAAAATGGAACTTTAGCGATAAATTTGTCATCGTTAAACAAACGCAACGCAAGTTTATTAATAGCGTATCCACAACCAGGCACATGGTACATTATTATTCTTGCTGCGTGTTATAATTATGGGTAAGTAAGTTCTAACTGAAAATATTTGATTATGATAGATGCACACACACACACACACACACACACACACACACACACACACAAAGATTGAAAATGTGTTAAACATACAAAATAATTTACTTCTCTCTTCCATTCGTTCCTTTTCTTTTATCATCGGCATTATATAATTATGATTATACAAGCGTAGTAGTAAACTTTAGTAAATAGAAAATAAATGAAACAGAAATAAGCTGCTACGTGTGGAATCTTGTTTTTACATTAAAAAAACGACAATAACAACATTTATATCCTAAGGAAAATTGCTTCAACCTGAATCTGACTCTTGTTCAAGTTATTCGAGCTATTCAATTTGAATAAGCTGAGATATGAAATTAAAAATTCAAAAAATTGTAGAAAGGATTGCGTGTGTCCTATCGAATAATTGGATAGGGAAACTTTAACGCGCGAGATTGATCAACGACGATCGAATAGGAAGTAATATTTTAATTTGGTATACACAACGTATATAGTACTGTATATAACGTGATATTTTATGTCCTCGTATAGTACACCTGTACGCTGTCAAATCGAAAAAATGTCAATACTACTGAACATACATACCGGAAAGTGTACATTTTCTGACCAAAGTCCTTGCGGTAATCACGGCATTTGTCAAGAAATTCAAAAGAACATCCTTCATTATGCGACGTGCAATTGTTTTAAAGGTAACATTATTTTAACATAACTTTATGCACCATTGATAGTACTTATAAATTTACTACACCGAATTACAATTAAATATAATTAAATGGAATATTTTAATCGTAATGCCAACAGATTTCGATTCACTCAATTTTTTAATTCTATACAAAATACACACGCACGCGCGCACGCACGCACGTATGCACACACGAACAAAAGGCATCCTATACATTTATACTTTCTCAAAAAGTGTCTGATTTTGAAGTATAAAATAAAATTTACTTCAGTGACCGAAGCAAGTTAAAGTTGTGAGACGAGAGGCGTCGCGTTTCGTTTAAAAACAAAATTTATGCGATTAAAAATGCACGAATCAAAAAGATTTGAATTATACAAAATTGTGCGCGCAAACTCACAAAGATCTGAATTATATATAGATTATGTGAGCACGCAAACTATATAAGCTTCCGCTAACATTTCAATTACTCAGGTTACACAGGATGGGATTGCACCGATATTTCGAGTACCGTATCCGCTATTTCTCTCATTAGTGCCATTCTGCTCGTCACGAGCAATATCTTTTTCGTACCAGCCATATATATAGCCGTAAAACGAAAGCTATATGCGGAAGGGCTGGTGTACTTGGTTACCATGCTGTTCTCGTCTTTGTATCACGCCTGTGATCAAAGTGACGGACAATTTTGCGTTACAAAGTACGAGGTATGTCTACAAATTTTTCTTTATTTTTATCAAGTCACGAATTTACATCCCGTTTATAATTACGCTCTATAAAAAAAATCAAATTCTTGTATCATATAGATTTTATTAAAATGAGAGAAACTATTATTTTTATTATATTTAATAAATAATAATTAAGGAAAGTTTTTATACGTAAATTTTTACAAACACGTACACACACACACACATATGCATGCATGCACACACATTTTAATCTAATCTAAAGAGAATTAATTTCAACTTAATTACTAAAATTGACAAGACATCTTTCAGTAAGTCATATTTATGACATGATATATTTATTTGGTAGATTTTACAATACAGCGACTTTTTTTCGAGTATCTTGGCATTTTGGGTGACATTGGTAGCAATGGCGGAATTACCGATTGCTTTTGTACCATTGTGCCATATGACGGGAGTGTTTATAATCACTTTTGGGATGCAAATTGACAGAATGTGTTTAATCGGTACCGCAATACCGCTATCATTGGGTATCGTCATACCGGTAAATCTAAAATAATTTTTGTTAATCTAGGGTGATTTTACACAAAAGAAAGAATGTTGGTAAATAAAGATGAATATTCTTTTATATATTATATTTTACATTGAGGATTGACAGGTATAAAAGCGCAGCTTCCGTTACAGATTTTTACACATACTTACCGGATTTTTCAATCCAAGAAATGCAAAAAACCAAGCAAAAGGATACTATTAGGTTTGCTCTTTGCTATTACAGGTTTATTACTTTACTCTTTCATTGAAACGGAGAAAAACTATCAAGTACGTATATATTTACAACACGTATATATCTTACAAAACCATGCACGTGAATGAGATGCAAATATATCTCGCGTTATATCGAATTGGATAAAAAGTTGAAAAATTTGAAGCTTTAAATTTCACGAGTGGTAAAAGATTTTTAAGGGTTAACGCATTTTATTCTAGGAATTAATTTTGTTTTGTTCACACTAAAGCAGATTTCATTATTGAATCATAAATGGCGTAAAGTATATTATTTTCTTCTTTCAGAAACCTTATTTCTCATTTTCTTTGTTGCAGTACGTTCACAGTGTTTGGCACATTATCATGGCGATATCGCTAATATTCCTGTTGCCACCGGCAAAATCGAAACACCCTACATCATTGACAAATACTTCATTCAATGATGATAGCGAATCATGGAATTGGAAAGAGTCTTATAGGATCCCTACATTTACGATAATTGATCAGGAAAATCCAACGATCGCGTCAAATTAATATATCATGTCTATGAAACAGAGTTTCGAATTCTTCTTTCTCCTCTCTTCCCCTGCTTCCCTAGCCCTACTGCCCTAGTGGTATGTACATTGATTGATATATATATATATGGCTGCGTTCGGAAACGTCACCCGGGTACACACGGGTATACTCCCTTCTCCTTCTAACTCGCTGAGATAGAAAGAGAAGGGAGTATACTCGTGTGCACTCGGGTGACGTTTTCGAACGCAGCCATATATATATATATATATATATAAAATAAAAGATGCGCGCGCGCAAATATTCTTGTAGTGTCGCACGTTTCTGCAAGAGGTCTCCATAATCGCATCCCTCCATGTGCTCCCCATCCCTCTTTCGACTTTCGAGTCTTTCGACCCCCTGCAATGCCCACACAATCCAATCCAACACGCCAACACCACGTTCGAGTTCGAGAGGCCATCGACTTGCGCGTCGATCACCGTCGATACGACATACGAGTCATACGACGCAACGACCAGCGATTAAGCGTCAGTTGCGCGGTTGCGCCGCATTTACGTTTTGGCAGTCGTCGGTTCGGTGGTCGTCGGCGTCGGCGTCGTCGCGAAGGAAGGCTCGACCGAGCGTATAATCTCTATCTCTGTGACTCGTGTATCTGTGTTTGCCCGGCTCTCTGGCGGCCCTCTGGTTCTCTTTTCCGCTCGCTGACTTGGCCCGTTCGCCGCCGTCGGCCGTCGGCCGTCTCTCACCCTCGACGGCCTCGACTTGCTCATTCGACTGTGCGGTGTGCGTTCGCGAATCGCGCGCGCGAATATCAATTGATCAATTGGTAAATTTTGGTGAGTTTCGAATTTCCGATACTATGTACGTGGAAAGGACGTTGTTTAGATTTTTTTCAACAAGGCTTAAAGATCGTTTTTGCCATTTTGCCGCACGTCTGAAAGAGACTCGAGACTCGAGACTCGAGATGACCTAAGTAATTGTTTATCGTTAATCTTCCTAGACGACCTAGACGATTAGATTCGAGACGATTCTTCCGTGCCCGCGCGTGTGCACGCGCTTAAAGGTGAGGGTCATAACGCGGTGAGGGAATAATAACAATATATCCGAATTTGAACCTAACCGACAGTGTCTGCCGGCCGGTCAGTTTCCAGAAGCAGCGATTCTCCTCGCCTGGGCCTGTGTCAGAAAGGACTAAAGGAGATTTGCCAGCGCCCGACGGCTCGGACGCTCGATCCTTGATCCTCCATCCTCGATTCTCAAGGGTACCGCGGTAACCGCGGAGTCAACCGGAGTACTCGACGGCGTACTTGAGCTTGCGCCTCGTACCTCGTACGTGTCGACGTGTTGACGCGTTGCCCGTTTGTTCGCCACGTGTTATATATTCCGCAGATTTACCTGAAGAATGGCCAACTTGAAGGTTCGCGTCAACTCGCCAAAGGTGCGCTACTCGGAGGACTTTATCGAGGCGGAGTACGAATATCAGACGACTAGGGTGACTGAGAGTGACGGGAACGATCGCGAAACTTACACGGTGAGAATCCGTTTATCGGCTCATCGATTCTCTCATCCGTCTATCCCCGTCTATCCGTCCGTCCATCTGCCCATCTATCCATCTATGGGTCCGCCCAGTTGTTGAGTTGTTTCCAGAGTGTGTTGTCTCACTAATGCTCGTGCCGCCACGCCGCCGGCTAGACGGCTGATCGATATCGGCCCGAGATCTGCCCGAGAGCTCTCTAGGCTTATACTTATAATTTAAAATAAAATGATCGACGAAACTTTCCGCCCTTTCGTCACTGTAACGGTCCTTTATTGTACACATGTATGTATATATGCATAAACCAAACGAAAAGATGCAGAATAATCTTTTAATGATATAAATTCTTCTTTTTTCTAATATATTAAGTATGTAGAACCGTCTGTTTCATAGTAAGGATGTGGATGTCGAGGCCATCGTATATGTTATGCGTCTCAAATTCGAACGAAGCGATCGAAAAATGGAGTTTTCTCGCGAATTAGATTTTAAAAAATCAAACCGGTAACAAGATCGATATAATATGAACTAGATTCGCCAGTTAATTTGTACAAATGAAATTTACTTTGACACAATTTCAATTTAAAATTTAAATATTACGAAAATGCATGGTGGATGTAGGTTGGTAAGAAATTGAAAACGTGCATACAAATAATGATCTTTCAAATACTTTCGTTGAAAAGATATGTAATAAGTAGTATATGACGACATGGCGAAGAGGAATCTGTAATTCTGTATAGTTGAAAGGACATTTCGGTCCTTCGCGCGCGACAGCCGTGTGTGCACGCGCGTGCCACGCACAAAATTCAGCTCTTCGTCGATTACACTTAGTTTTCGCAAATTATGCCTTGCATTTAGGTTTATACGTTTGTTTCTCATGCACTTTCTTGCAACTTTATAAGTCTTCTCTTTCTCTCTTTTTGACACTTGTCATAGATAACGTCTCAAGTTGATCATAAAGTTTGTTTTGTTTCTTTTGTCGCGTTAGGAAGATCCGTGTGTTGAGAAAAAGCGAGTGTTGCTTACATATCATCCTTTGAATGTTATACATAATAAACCTTGATATGTATCGGGCATATGTAAGCGGCATTGTTGAGTGAGATTGCGTTCTAGATCACTCTAGAAAGTCTCCGTGAAGTCGGCCCTTGCAAGCTCGTACGTATACGGTCTCTCTCTCTCTCCCTCTCTCTCTCTCTCTCTCTCTCACTCACACACACACACACGCGCGCGCGCATAGCCATATATTTATCCATATATCGCGTATCTACATATCCGTATAAACTATATCCACTGCACTGGATCGTTAAAGACTGCATTATAGGTATTATAAGGAATTTTAACACATTATCAACGATATAATTTCGATATTGATAAGTATAGAGAGATATACGATAAAATACATCCGCGCGCATTCCTTTCTTTCTCGATACTAAGTCCATGAAAAAATGAGAAATGCGTTACATTTTTGAAGAATACGAAACAATTTTGAAATATATTGCTTTAATTGCATGGATTATTCATTGTGCAGGTAACACCTACGTCGACGAAATTGCTCATCAGGACCATGATTCGAGTCCCAAAGCTAGGGCTGATGCTAGTGGGCTGGGGTGGCAACAACGGTAGCACTGTGACAGCAGCTTTGCTGGCGAACAAGCTTAAATTATCATGGGAGACGAAAGAAGGTGTGAAAACTGCCAACTGGTACGTCTTTATTTATCCATTATGTGACGAGCGGACTTGAAAGCAGGATATCGAGCACCATGTCGTCTTCTTATAGGCCAGTTAATGAAAACTTGAAAGATGAAAGCTATATATAATATAAGAGAATTAAACGTGTATAAGATTTTCGAGTTTTTTACGTCTACCTTGCGTATCTATTATCCGTTTTATTTATTCGAGATTGATATCATTCTTTTCACAAAGCCTTTTCAAAGGAATAAATAATTGTAATTTTTGTTTAATTAATATTCTTATAAATTAATTTTAACACGGGAGGAATCTATATTATCGCGTTATATATATATATATATAATTATATATATTTATACTACATATTGGTTGTGTAGTTGTGAAAAGGATATCTTTGTGATTATAATGTAAAAAATAAAATTGAAATAGAGAGAGAGACAGAGAGAGAGAGAGAGAGAGAGAGAGAGAGAGAGAGAGAGAGAGAGAGAGAGTTTATACTTACTCATACAGATTCATCGTCTTTCTGCGTACACCGCGCGACCTCAAACTACCCTGTATTAATCTTATATGATTATCGATTCGAGCTTGTGTCGCGTCACACCTACTACAATTTCCCCAATTTCTATCGTCTTTTCTTCTTGCGTGCAACTTGATTGTTTTTTCATTACTTTCTCTAGACCACTTTTCTAGTCCATTTTTATTATGTGCGTTTTAGGTACGGTTCCCTGACGCAAGCGTCTACCGTGAAATTAGGCAGAAGAGTCAAAGGAGAAGAAGTTTATGTACCCATTTCCAGTATGCTGCCTATGGTAAATCCGGATGACATCGAAATCGACGGCTGGGATATATCGGATGTAAACCTTGCGGAAGCCATGACGCGTGCCAGAGTGCTGGATGTAAACCTGCAGGTGCAGTTACGGCCCTACATGACGCACATGCGACCCAGGAGGAGTATATACTATCCCGATTTCATCGCTTCGAATCAGGTAATTATATAGTTTTTCGATTAAATTCAACGTTGCCTGCCAACGACATACGCGCGAAATTGATCCTTGACAATCTGAGAGTAATCCAAGAAAATTGCCGCATAAAAAACCTTCAGTTTTCTTACATACAATATGAGCTTTCGTCCATCTCTCGTTGAAAATTCAACAATTTAATTATCTAATTATTTAAGCAATAGTAAAATGCAAAATCTAATTAATCTGACTAATTTATGTAAAATTATCATCTTCAGTTTTCTTACGAATGTACGTTGATTTCTCATTTCCTTAGGCAGCATTGGAGCAAATTCACAAAACTTGCTCTTTACTTTAACATTTATTTTGCAAATTATATTTCCACTGCGCTAAATTTGTTTCAAATTTTCAAGAAACATAATTATAACGAAAAGAATTTATCAGAATTGTTATCGTCAGGGATCTAATACTATGGAATTTTTAATTTCGTTAAGTTTAGATTCGTATACGGTGTGATTCGAAAAAACCCTATTGTCCCGCAAATGTCAGATTCCTGATTCGATTCGATTCTGAGACGATTTTTTTCTGTGATAAAATTGTCGCCGAAGCTTAGTTTTCGAGTTGTAAAAGGAAATAATTATACCTACCGAGAGTACCGAGGAGGTAGGCAGGGGCGGCGAGACAGCTGATCACACCAGGCGCCTCATTCCTCGCCTTCGCGAGCCGATCATTTTCGCGTCGACGCGACAAAAAATTATCGGTATACCATGTCATTATCCTACCTCCCGTACTCTCGGCCCGTAATAAGGTAACTATTTCTTTTTATAACTCGAAAACTATAAGCTTCGACGAAAATTTTGCTACGGAAAAAATCGTCTCAAAATCGAGTGAGAAATTTGAATTTTTTGGGACAATAATCAAATCACCCTGTATATATTATATATATATAAAAGAAAGCTGAAAATGTGTGTGGCCAAAAATCCATTACTACGTTATAGGTATACATATAGATATATAATTTTTATAACTTATTTTTATTTGAAATTTGTATAAAGAAATGAATTATCGTTGTGGATTGTGCCACATTATATATGTACCTATTTTCTTGGAGATAAGATAGACGAAAAATCATTATATGCAAGAAAATTAAAGGTAAAAATGCGTCAAAATCCATAGATTATATAATTAGATTTTATAATATGTTATTTATAATTTAAGAAGCTAAATTATATTGTTAGCTTTTCAAGACGGAAAATCATTATATGGTACCACGTAAGAAAACTGAAGGTGACAACACGTTCAGCTGTGAGACAAGAGGTATCGATAATTTTCAATGTTTTCTCTCAATATTCTATAAATATTACTATAAGGAGTAAGAAATTATAAAATTATGTTTGTATTGTGACGATATACAAATCTTTAAATTTAATTTGAAAAAGATGTGCACATATATGACACGCGCGCGCACGCGACACGCACACGTAGTATGTATAACAATAAATATTTGCGATTATGCTCACAAAGGGCAAAAGGGCAAATAACATCATCGTGGGTACCAAGGCCGAGCAACTCAACTTGATTCGCAATGACATAGCGCGGTTCAAAACTGCAAAGGGTCTTGACCGAGTCATTGTCCTATGGACCGCGAGTACTGAAAGATTCTCGGAGATCATAACAGGCGTCAATGATACAGCCGACAATCTGTTGAAGGCAATCGAGGAAGATCACTCGGAGATCAGTCCCAGCACAATGTTCGCTGTGGCAGCGGCTCTAGAAGGAGTATGAACAAGTTTGAAATATATATGATTTATTCCTCTTTTTTATAGAAAGAAAGAAAAAGAGATGGTTTTCCAAATTATTATTTAATAGAGGCATCACAGTGTTATGCCAGTATAGGGCAGGTTACAGTTATATTTTCCAGAGAATTTTACTGGATTAACGAAAGACAGAGAGACGATCAGTTCGATAAACCGATTTAATAATGATAATAGTATTTAATAATAAAAACGAATAGTTTAATAATAATAATAATAATAATTAATAATGGAAGGGAAAAAATTAGATATAATTTTGAATTATTCTTTGTTAGGTGAAAACATATTTCTGGAAATATATTGTCAAATGATAATAACTATTACTAGTAAAGTAATTAATAATATTCGGTAATAATTGAGAATTATTACCAAGTACTTCCCCGCAAGTTTTTTTTCTTTACACAATTACATCTTACTCTTTTCTCTTACGTGTTCTCTCATAAACTAATTATAAAACTGTACGTGTACGTATTCTTTCTCTCTATTTGCGTGCATTTATGTGAAACTTGTTAGTACGACTAAAAGTGGTGGTGGTGGGCGGAAGTGTAGGCTTTTTTTATATATTTAAACAATTTTTCCAGTGTACTTACATCAATGGATCGCCGCAAAACACTTTTGTACCGGGTGCCCTTGAACTAGCCAAGAGGCAGAAGACATTCGTCGGCGGCGATGATTTCAAATCCGGTCAGACAAAGCTCAAGTCCGTGCTTGTGGATTTCCTGGTATCGGCCGGTATAAAGCCGGTATCGATTGTCAGTTACAACCATTTAGGGAACAACGATGGATACAATCTATCCGCGCCACAACAATTTCGTTCAAAAGAGGTAGATATATGATGTAAAGAAGAAAAATAATTGACTCTTATACATCAACGTTAAATCTCTTATACATATAACTAAAGATACGAAAACTTTCCTTATATAAGAGTTGCTATATTTTTAAGTGCTTATCTATATGTCTGCATTTAAAACATTTATTCTTCTCAAAATCGTGCGTGCATATGTGAATACTAAGAGCTGAATGCTAATGAGTTTATATCTATTATACATAATACTATCTACATTTATATATATATCGCTTATTTACTACCACAATGACATAACTCAAAAATTGTCACTTGAACTGTTTCTGAAAAGAAGGATGAAAATTCAATACACTGAATAAAGAGCTAATATATATAGCTAGATATTTTTGTTCCTCTACAATCAGTTATTGCACCAAAATCGCATTTAAAAGTATAATATTAAAAATTTTAATGATTTAAATTAAAACATTCAAACTTATTTTTTGGAAAATTTTGTTTTCTGAGTCATTGTTGTAGCAAATGAGCGACACACACACACACACACATCATATAGTAAATTTCGTATCGCACAATATCTTCATACATTTATAATCAATCCGATATACAGATCTCCAAAAGTAACGTTGTGGACGATATGGTGACATCCAACAAGATTCTTTACAAGCCCGGAGAGAAGCCGGGCCACTGTGTTGTCATTAAATATGTTCCTTACGTTGGTAAGTTCTTATCTTTGGTATGTCAATATCTATCACAATAACGTGTTTCGCGTATCAAGTATAAGTAATTTATCAAAAACTCCATTTAAAATATTATATATGTATGCGCGTGCATACGTGCGTGTATCGGCACTTGATTATGTAATACATATATATATATATATATATATATATATATATATCCTAAAGCAAAACTATTTGATCAGAGATATTACATAACTTTCTGTTGCAATATTTTTAATTCTGCAACCGTACATGCATGGGTCGTTTGCGTCCTCGGCATTTTGACTATGCAGGTATTTTCCAAAGGTTCAACGATTAAATTAACAATTACAAAATTAATTTTATAATATTATTATTGTTTAAACTTATAGTTGAGATTTCAAGGAACACCTATGAATGTTTGGTAGTTTTAGGTTGTTTAATATGCCGCGGACGCGCAAACCATATACTACCGTTAGTGGGTGCCGAAAAGAATGGTTGCGGGGTTAAAATTCTTCGAGTTCTCAGAACGTTTAAAATACTTAAAATTCTCAAGTTTCTTAAAAAGATTCCTTACAACTCAAAAATCTTTAAAACGCTTGAAATTGTTGAAAAAAATTGATAAAATGTTTAAAATCTTTGAAAAATGGAATTTCTCAAATTTTTACAAAAATTTCTCTTTATATTTATTTTATTTACATCTTTCCTAGGTGACAGCAAGAGAGCCATGGATGAGTACACTTCCGAAATCATGCTAGGCGGTCACAACACCATCGTGATCCATAATACATGTGAGGATTCGCTTCTCGCGACTCCTATCATTCTCGACCTTGTCATTTTAGCCGAACTCTGCTCTCGTATCACTTTTAAAAGGGCGGATTCGGACGATGACGAAGAATTTTCCGGTTTCCACAGTGTACTTTCTATTTTGTCGTATCTCTGCAAGGCCCCACTGGTGCCCCACGGGACTCCGGTGGTAAACGCCTTGTTTCGACAACGGGCTGCCATCGAAAACATCTTACGAGCTTGCTTGTCATTGCCACCGGAGGACAACATGCTGCTTGAACATAAAGTCATTTTTAAGATTTAAAGAGGCACAGGGACGAGATGAGACGAGGGAGGAAGAGATAGGGAGTAGGGGATAAGGGATAGGAAGAGGGAAAAGAAAAAAAGAAAGGAAGGAAATGTGGGTGAGATAGGGGTGATGAACAGGTGTGTATAAAGAGTGATAATGAAAACTTGGCCACGTTTGTTGTCACAAAGGATCAGATTGGTAGTAAGTCTTTTTTTAGTTTGATTTCTCCACTCTCTTTAAATATCAAACACTCGATATAAAAGAGAGTACGCACACGGTGCTGTGTCACTTGAGACTACGAAGGGGGCGAGGGAATGGCGGAATCTTGAGGACTAATTTTCTAATTTTATCGACGGGCTACGAACAAATCAATTTTGATATAAAAATGTTAATTGCGTTAACGTCAACAAAATTATTAACATTATAATAAGCATGTACATATATTTTCGAGCATTTTCAGAATATTATACATATATTATAGTTAAATTATCTTTCGTCGAGTAATATTAATATTATAACCAAGTTATTTTTAGTTTCAAATTGTCAATTATTAAAATTAAAATTAAATTAACCGTTAATAATACGTATAAAATTATTTTTTTTTTTTATAACAGGTCAACGTTCTTTTCGACTTCAATAGTTGATTTATAATGTAATCGATCAATTACTTTTAATCAACTCATCAAAAAACTGATATATTTATACATACATTGATCGATTATTTAATCGATCAAATTAATTCCTGTAAATTTAATTTTGAAAGAGAAATTTTGAATAAATATAATTATTAATACACACACACACACGCACACGATATTGTGTGTGCGTGTAAATGTGAGATAATTAAGGCTATATATAATTTAAATAATGAGTTGCAATTCGCATATGAATAATTGGTAGATAATTGAAAGATACATTTCATTAAGCAGATATATAGTATCATGGAATCAAATAGATTCATCAAATAGAGATTGATTAAAAAGAGAAATATTTTTCAAGGCCCGCCTTTCCCTCGAATCATAATTTATGTATATTAAAAAGTAGATATACATATATGTTCCGCTCGAGTACTCTCTGGAATAGAATAAAACTTCTCAATTGATATCGTGTATGTTATTATAATTCATCTCATTCTATCTCATGACAAAATTAAATGTTTAAAAATCGTTCAAAAAGCTCTATTTTTATAGACACGTTATTAATTCCTCAAAGAATTTTAATAATTATATTTGATATAATATTATACGTTACCCTTATATTATTATTATCGTTATTATTAATCGTATAATTTCTTTATACTTTGTATTGTCAATCCATAATATATATATATATATATATATATATATATATATAATAGCTTTACGGCATTATCGTTATTACATATCATCATCATCATCATCATGGTAGTTGTCGTCATTCTATGATATTGTAAATACATACAATATGAGATTTACATGCGATAACACTGCAGTGTTTCGTATCATCCATATCATTCTCCTCAAATTACATATATCGCTCATTGCTACAACAATGACATAACTCAAAAATTGTCATTTTTTAATTGTTTGCAAAAGAAGGGTAAAAATTCAATACACTGAATGAAGCGCTAATATATATATGTACATGTATTCCTCTACAATCAGTTATTGCATCAAAATCGCATTTAAAAGTATATAATATTAAAAATTTTAATGATTTAAATTAAAACATTCAAACTTCTTTTTTGGAAAAGTTTGTTTTCTGAGTTATGTCATTGTTGTAGCAAAAATGAGCGATATATATTTTTTCTAACATTCCAACATCGGCGGCGTGTGGCGAAAAAATCTGTTGAGATTGTTTGATGCTTTATGATACGCACGCGGTATGGCGGTACTTAAGAATAAAGCAACAATTGGAAACAGCTCTAGCGATTATGTCGACAATAACGCGAGAGATTCTCCACACTGCTCCACACACGATCAAGAATAATACGAATGCTTGGACCTGAATTTTCACGCGGATACAGTGTATTCTATTTTGTGGCAAATAAGATATGTTAAAATCTTCAACTATGTTTTTTTTACAAATGTTTCACCAAAAAATACAGTTTTGCGTTTAAAAAAGTGTAACATATTTTTAATTATACAATATACTAATACATTTTGCACGCAATGCGTGTGTATGCATATCACACACACGAATCTCGTCGATATCTAATACAACGGGTCGGTAAATTTCCCGATGTCGGTATACTTTTACCTTGTGTCAATTTTTGACAATTTATACTTGTGAAAATGATCGATCGGTAGACATTGGTGTATTCATGGATTGGATTGGATCCGTGGATTCATCGATTATACTCAGTCCCAGTCGGTCAGTATTTTAGTATAGAGCTATAGAGAGCTAGTGGAGTGTGGAAGGTGGCTGTGTGGGCTCAGTGGGCTGTGGCAGAGTGTGGCAGTGTGGCTGCGACTGCGTGGCTGCGGTAGGTAGGCTGGTAGGCTGCGACCAACCGGGCTTAAGTAGCTTACCGGGCCGGCGTCATCCATTATCGTCCTTGTACTCCTCGTCGCCTTCGATCGACGTTTGATACAATTGCCACGTATATGCTCGTACTGTAGACGTAGACTCATATAGCTGCCTGGCTGCTGCCAGTAGCCAGTAGCCAGTAGCTACGATCATGTCATCGAGCAATGCCGAGCGGAGTGTCGGACCGCCTCCGAATAAGAAGATGATGGTACGTGTATCGCTTTCTCTACCTCGTGCAATGCGTGAAATTTAAGTAATGAATAATGAGTATGAATAACAATATGTAAATAATGAAACAATGTAAATTTTACTTCGACCGTGCGAATTACACGTATATTGTATATGTATATTATAATTGCCATGGGCCCCTATTCGCTTTAGCGCAGTTTAGCTTGCTTATCTGCTGCATTTCGCGCGCGTATCGCTCCGTTTCCTTGTGAAATTAGCCAAATAGGAATAAGAAAATAACCCAAATATAAGAAAAAAGAATCGGAATAAAAATGGTCTAAAGTGAATATGCGCGATCCTTCTTGTACGCAACATTACGCGTTTTAGCCCGAGTTTTATCTATTGGGAGTTTGAAACTCCCCCCCCCCCCCAAAGTTCTTATTAAAGCTTTTGGAAATTATTGAATATAAAAATTTGAAATGTTAAAAATTTTTTTAGATCTGCGCGAACGTATCGGAGCAAGCGCATCACGTATCCAGAGCCAAACGGGGACAAGCGATCGGCAGTATTCGGGGCTTTCGAGGTTGCACGGTATGGCTAACCGGTCTCTCCGGTGCCGGCAAGACCTCTATCTCGTTCCAGGTAGAAGCTGTCTTGGTGAACCACGGTATTCCTGCCTACAGTCTAGACGGCGACAATGTCAGGAGCGGTCTAAACTGCAATCTGACTTTCAGCAAACAAGACAGGAAAGAGAACATTAGAAGAGTAGCCGAAGTAGCGAAACTCTTCGCCGACAGCGGACAAATTTGTCTCTGCAGCTTTGTGTCACCTTTCGAAGAGGATAGACAAGTGGCGAGGCAGATTCATAGAGAGGCTGACCTGCCCTTCTTCGAGGTGTTCGTAGATACGCCCTTGCAAATTTGCGAGGCTCGCGACACTAAGGGCCTTTACAAGAAAGCGCGGCAGGGTACCATTAAAGGTTTCACCGGTATCGATCAAATGTACGAGAGTCCCACGAAACCTGATTTAATTGTCAAGACCGAGAATTGTACCCCGGAAGAGTCCGCCTCGACTGTAATTGAGCTTTTAGAGAAGCACCGCGTCATTCCGCAGCTTGCTAAACCGTCAGATCTGATCAGGGAGCTCTTTGTACCAGAGTCCAGGCTAGCTTTCGCGAAAATGGAAGCGGAAACCCTGCGGTGCGTGGAGATCGATCAACTCGACGTACAGTGGCTGCAAGTTCTGGCGGAAGGATGGGCGTCCCCACTAACAGGCTTTATGAGAGAACATCAATATCTTCAGGTATGCTTTCCGAAGCAATCTGAAGCGTGATTGCATCGCGCACGCGGTATGCGGCATGCGCCGTCTGACAATAGTTGAGACACGCGACACACAGAGACGATTTGGCCTAATCGTCAAATACAATCGTCAAATCGCGTATTGTCATTTGTCTCTTCTCTTTAAGGCCCAACACTTGCGGTGTTTGCTCGAAGATGGCAAAGAAGCGAACCAATCGGTGCCAATTGTCCTCGCGATAAGCACGAGTGATAAGAGCCGCTTGGAAAATTCCCTCGCTGTAACCTTGAGGCACAAGCGGAAGGCCTTGGCGATCCTACGAAAACCGGAATTTTATTTCCATCGAAAAGAGGAGCGTTGCAGTTGGCAGTTTGGCACTAACAACTTGGCTCATCCCTACGTCAGAATGATTCACGACTCTGGAGACTGGTTGATGGGTGGCGACCTCGAGGTATTGGAAAGGATCAGATGGCACGACGGGCTCGACAAGTACAGGCTCGCGCCAAACGAGATCCGTGCCAGATGCCGGAAAATGAAGGCTGATGCCGTATTCGCATTTCAGCTTAGAAATCCCATTCACAATGGACACGCGCTGCTCATGCAGGTATCTCACACTCGTTCAAAGCGAATCTCTTTTCGTATCATATATTTCATTCGATGAAAGATAAAGGCCTGTGGGAAGAAACACCTCACATTGCTACGCGTTATGTACGCTATGTACGATAAATCATCCATCTCGCCTTATATCGAGATAACCGAACGTATCATACCAATTGCTGTTTATCGCAAAGGACACAAAAAGACGATTGTTGGAGGAGCGTGGTTTCAAAAATCCCGTGCTGCTGCTACATCCGCTGGGTGGCTGGACGAAGGAAGACGATGTGTCCCTGTACACCAGGATCCTTCAGCACAAGGCCGTTTTGGATGAAGGTGTGCTGGATGCTAATTCCACGTTACTCGCCATCTTCCCCAGCCCAATGATGTACGCTGGACCGATTGAGGTTGAGAAAATTCTAGCCAGCTTTACGAGCCAGCCTTACCTCTTCCGTTGTAACTTTACTTTTAGCTACTTTGCTGACTTGTGTAACTTGTTGGACTTTGTCTCTACACAAGTAGCGCCACACATTTCTTACGCGTTCATATGTTACATCCAACTTTACTACTCTCAAATATAACATAAATGAAATAAAACACGATTATATTTTTATACAGGTGCAATGGCACGCGAAAGCCAGGATGAATGCCGGCGCTAATTTTTACATCGTAGGTAGGGATCCCGCGGGTATGCCACATCCTAACAAAGACGCCACGCCTGACGGCAATCTGTATGATCCCACTCATGGCGCCAGGGTACTCTCCATGGCCCGAGGTCTTGATAATCTCGAGATTATTCCCTTCAAAGTGGCCGCTTATGACACGCGGAACGGTAAGATGGCCTTCTTTGAACCCGAGCGGAAGCAAGACTTTGAGTTCATTTCGGGGACAAAGATGCGAGGTGAGCACCTTGATTACGCTATACCTTGATGTTCTATGATATACCCAAGTTTTAACATTCCACAAGATACATATGTATACGAATAATACAAATAAAGCGAATAATAATAAAGAGTGAGAATAACAAGAGCGAGATTAAAACAAAACGCGGGCACGTGTGAAAAATAAAATAATATGAAAACAAGAATGAGCACACGTAATGGCGAAAAAAGAGCGAAGGTAAAATGAAGAAAATTACAATATAAATTTTTCGCCTAATTTCTATCCCTTTATCTTTGTTTCGTAAGATTGACATTGTGGAATTTACACAAATTACCGACAAATTATCTCAATTATTACGTTTTTGTTGCAGACATTTTTTTCTCGAGATGTTTAAAAAACTTGGAAAATTTCATAATACTGAAACTTTCGAAATTCGCAATTTTGTACGTAGATAGTCACCTAATACCATTAAATATTTTGTACTTGCAGGATTAGCAAAGACAGGCCAGAATCCCCCGGATGGATTTATGGCACCAAAAGCATGGCAAGTACTCGTGCAATACTACCAAAGTCTAGACAAGAATTAAATTTCAACTCGCTAATGAGTAATAAAGGTTTTATCTTTGAACGATTTCAAGTGGATTTTAACGAATCTCAATTTAAGATTTGATTATCGACACAGTTAAAATTGTACATTTAAAAAATAACGAGAGAGAGAGAGAGAGAGAGAGAGAGAGAGAGAGAGAGAGAGAGAGAGAGAGAGAGAGAGAAATAGTATCTTTTTTCTTTCTTTCTCCTCCATCTCCAAAACTTTGATAAATTTGTAAAATCGATTTAAACTTTATAAAGCTGAATCATATAGATACCGATACAGTTTATTCATCTGGTTGAAGTTTATCAGAGATATTATGTTATTTTTTAAAAACTGATATGAGACTATTCATGTGTTGAAGAACAAACGAATTTGAGCTTGCACTATTCTCTACTAGTGCATGTTAGAGGTTGCTATACGTCAAGTCGTTTAATGACAAAAACGTGATATGAACATCGTGACCGATAAAATGCTTAACGTACATACATATAACTATGTACATTTCATCATCGTCAAGTCCTCGCCTCGGCATCGAAGACCATGTGGTTGGACGAGTATCTCCATCATCCTTTCCTGGCAGCTGAGCTATAACCTACCTATACGCATTTCTCTGAAAGTAGAGCATACTACGTTTTTGACTATTTGTGAACAATAATCTAATCTGGTTCTACCCCTACCTCTCTTTCCTTCCTATCTCCGCCTCCGATATGTCGCGAACTAATCCTTCGTGTCTCAGCATGTGTCCTACTATCCTATCTCTCTCTTACTCGTCACCTTTTCCATATACATGTGCATTTAGCGAAATGTATATTGAACATTTTATCAGCACAAGTATTTATATATTGCTTTTGCACTTGGATATCTTCATGTATAGCAATCTTTATAACGTTGGAATAGAATCGGTACAAATTCGTCTTAAAACTCTATCGTGATCGACAATCACGACGGAAAAGAATGAGATAAAGAATTTTATCTCTCCTCAAGACGAGAGGAAAGGAACATTCCGATTTTATTGGGATCAAAAAATCCTCGATCTTTGTGTTTGCATATAGCTTGTATATAATGATCAATAGAGAAAGATAATTTTCTCCTCATTTACTAGAACATAAAAGAAATTCGACAAAATATGAAATTAATCTACACACTCTTATCTCTCTATTGTATTCCATATATATTTCGTTTCGATAAAATGTAAACGGATAAAATGTAAACGGAATGTATGCTATGCTCAGTTATTTTTTGCTCAATAAGATGTATTTTCATTCAAAATGTCAAGTTTCGCGTGTCGAATGAGTGAAAGAGTGTGTGATAAGGCCTTCTTTTTAGCTCAACTTCTTTTCCACGCGGTTCACGGCTTTTCTCTTTTCCTTTTCACGTTGGAGAGCTAACGAGATAAAAAGAACAGACCCATAATCTGAGAAACGATATCAAATTTTATTAAAAGTGTCTTGAAATATGGCCATGAAATGGCATAGAATCAAAAAGATAAACAAGTTTATAAAATATTGAAATTGCACATGCTATCGTCTTGTCATGATACTTGACACTTGATGAAGTGAACAAAGTTTTAACCAACACTCCCATCGGTCGCTCGATGACAAAGAGCTTAGGAAGAACTTTTTGTAAGGACACATTACAAACGTCATTAGAATAAGCGTAATCTAAGCATAGAGGGGCTTTATACATATTGAAGTAGAGACATAACACATTAATTTAGACGAATGAGCTACAGTGGAATTTAAATAAACTTTACTCGCAAACTTAATGTCAAATTACACATATTTGGATTTCATGCGGCATAGATTCCTCAGCTACGTTACAACAACGTTACAATTTTTTGTAAGTTGCGGTGAAATTTTGCGGAGACATTGAAAGAAGATAACCCGCGGGTTCGACGGTACGTCGCAAACGATGGCAACTGCTAATTGAAAAGTGTTATTTCCACGTTGCGCTTGTCAAAAGAGAGTTGGCGAACTTTTTTAACTTTTTTGGCGACAGTAACCCGGCAATCAGCAATCGGAAATAACTTTTCAACTATTAGCAGTTGGCATCGTTTGCGACGTATCGTAGAACCGGCTTTATTCAGTTCGAGTGTCCATCATCCGTTATTTTTTATCTTGAGTTTGCCCTGTGAAACCTTTTTTTAAACTTTTTTTACGTTAATTATTTGCCGAGTAATTACAGTTAAAAAATGGGCAAAAATTTACTGACAAAAAGTGATCCCCTAATTTTTTTTTAGCAGTGTATATACTCGGATTTATAATTTCCAAATTTTTTAATCCATCGATTTTTATCCTTTTTGAATTTGTAAATTTATCAAGTTTTTCAAGTTTCAAGTTTCTCCTTAAATAACTAAATCTGTGGATATTTGACATCTCAATTTCCAACATTGAAAAGATATTTCTCGTTGCAAGATTACTCAATACTGCAACTATAATAACTGACAATTGCGACTGTATAGATAATTAATCGCAATTTATAGCTATCTATTTGAGCTACAAATCTAAAAAAGAAAAAGTCTTTAACGTATATTTCATAAATATATTTTGTCGTATACAAGTCGCGAGAAAAATTGATTTGTTTGATGTAATAATGCAAGGAAAAAATTAAGATGACCTTTCTGCTTGCAACGTCACAATCTGTATGGCTGTGCAGCAAGAGATCAGGACAGTTTAATGACAAGTGACGAATTTACCGGTACTTTAAGGGTCCTGTAACTTCAAAAATATCTTGACAAGAGAACGCCAGCATACAAATACATATAATGTGGCTGCCGATATACATATATCGATTCTTGAAATATGTCTCTTCAATTTTCTTTCAGCTTTTTAAAATTTATCCTTTTGTTGTAAACTGATAATTTATATTAACATAAAATTTATTTTAGCTATACAGTTGATTACCTATGTTGATGCCTACCTAATTTTTAAAACATAGTTTTCGACGTATAAGTGCCTCTTATATTAATTTTATTAATATGTATATATAATCACCTTTCTGGAAATATACATCCCCATCACTGTATACTTGGCTTCCCATTTTTCCTTTTAATTTTATACTTGCAAATATGTTAAAAATGCAGATTTTTATAATAAAATTAGATCCATCGATTTTCATGCGGTTGTTTTATTTAGGAATCTTTAACTTTTATTTTGAAAAAAATGAAAGAATGTTTCAATAACGATCCGCGACATTGAAAAAACACGCATTTTCTTATATTATATTATATCTTATCTAAGACTTAACATGTATAAACTGAGCTCGTCACCTTATTATCTCTGTAAAACACAAGCATTAGCAAAGTATATAATAAGTAACGTACTAAAAAGCATAGTCTTGCATGGTTTTTTTTTTTAAGCTGTGTTATGTTACACTGTCTGCATTTAAAATGAATGAGTAATATATCTAGTCTAGAAAGATAAATTCGAGATTTGGAGGAAAGGGAAAGAGTACGAGAACACGTAGTGAAAATATTTAAATCCTATTACTAGGACTATTCTCTCTAGTTGCATTTCCTACACTTGAAATAAATTAATAGATAAATACATTCAAGGTTTGAAATAAAGGAAAAAATGCAGCTAAAAGAAATAGAGTCATATTCTGTGATTTCATCAATGGATAAGATACAACGAGCTTCCAATAAGATACAACTGTTTTAATTTTACCTTTTTTTTTTACTCTTTGCACTCAAAGTATCGAAAGGAGAAGAAGATAATGGAAAATAATAATAATAATAAATGACGACGATGGATGACGATGATGTTAATAATAATAGTTTTTCGCTCTAAAAGAAAGTATATAAGAAAAAAGGTGCAGAAAATGCAAATAGAGAATAGACGAATGGTTCATTATGACGACAAGCGTGCGATACAAATCTTGAAAAAGATAACGATACAGAATGATTCTTTTAATGCACAACACATACGCACACGCACGTCACACTCTTTTTCACTGATTTATACAAGATAGTTTACATAGTGTGTCGCGCTATTTTACAAAACAAGCGCTTTCGTAAGTCTTCGTTTCTTTTCCACACATCTTCCACGCGTAGTCTTGCACCTTTTCTTTCAATGAGAGACTTTGTAATTATCAATTTTTAAATGTCATACGTATCTCTTTTTGCAACTGTTTCACCAAGTTTTTTTTACACAAGTTCTTCTGGAAATAAATGCTTTAGAGAATTTTTATTTCTTTTTATTTGAAAATTTTCGATTTTTCTAGTTTCTTCTCTCTAGCGGGATCTTTCTCTTTCCTTCTTTGGCATTCTGTAATCTCCAATATTTGATATTTGCACAGTTTATGTGTAATTTTTTCAGGACTTTCTTTCAAAACAGGATTTCGTCAATTTTCTCTGACAATTTCTCTCTCCTTGTTGTAAATTGTAAAATATTCCGTTACTATTTTCTTTATTGTAAGAGAGAGGTTTAAAAAAGAAAAGATATACATTTTACAGAGTATCCTGCACACAGAATTTAATGATTTCAGAGGATATAACGGGGGGTTTTTTTTTTTTTTGTAATTTCCTACAAATTAGGATCCTAGGACTAAAAAATTTTCTAGTGGGAAATAAACAATTTGAAAACCTACGCGAAATCTAAGAAACTCTAGAATTTAAGAAATGTCAATTATGAAATCGCATTGTATAGGATTTCTTAGATTTTACGGGATTTCTCCTGATGGGACGATTAAAAATGCAGACTATGAGAAATCAAATACGAAAAGTCCCATCTTTAATGCGGTGACATTATTTACACATGGATGGTCCACGTAACAGCCACAATCTTACCGCACATCAATCAAAGAGATTAAGCAGAATCCAAAGACTTAAAGATTCAAATATCTTTTGACGAGTAGTCGGGTTCACAATGTATAGGAAACTCTGCCGAGACAAATCAAATCTAATTATTATACATGATTGACGCGGTCGCGAGATTTACTTCAGTGGTTGCGTCGGACAGCTCGGGCAGGGACAGCATCACTGGTATCACTTGAATCTCCCCCGAGGAATTATTGCAATGTTGCAGATGCATCACAGCAGTGCCAGATTGCAGAATGTCACTCGTCATTATCTCGTCCGTCATGATCTCTACGCTAGGCTCTATATTATCAGCCGTGACCTCCTCCGTGTACACCGTGGAATCCTCCATGTTCATAATTACCTCGGTAGCTTCCGATGCTTCTCTCGAAGTTTCTTCATACTCCTGGAAGAAGAAGAACAAGTTCGGCAAAGTTCGCGAGAGAAATTGAAAGATGAATTCACAAAATTCATCTGCCGATTATAGTAGCTATTTAGTTAGCCGATTTTACGCTGGTTTTATGCTGGTTTTCAACAATCTCTTCTCGTCTCGATGGTAGAATTGAGAAATATCGAGACAACGCGCTATTAATCTACATCTATGAGATCTTACCTGCTCGTACACCGCTTGTTCGTATTCCTCTTGACCTTCAAACTTGACAATCTGCTCCTGTTCGAATTTGACCATCTGTTCCTCCGGAAATTTCTGATCGTATCGTCCATCCTGCTGCTCCTCGTATTGCTCCTCGGTAACCCGAATGTCCTGTCGACTCGCCGAATCCTTGAGCGAGCCCGGTTCCTGCTCAGATCCGGAGGAATCGTCGGCGGCGCGTACTTTCGGTTTGACATTTCTTCCGGGTACGATACGCTTGAAGCCTGAACCACCGAGGCTCTCGTGACGACGTTCATGCTTGTTTTTGTCACCGAGATATTTGAAGCGTTGCCGGCACACGCTGCACGAATATGGGCGTTCATTGGTATGCGTGCGTTCGTGACAAACGAGGGCACTCACTTGCTTGCATCGCCAAGGACAGTACCTGGAAAATGTCGAATAAACGATAAATAGATGGTGATGTAATGAATGAATAAAAAGAACAACAGAGAGAGAGAGAGAGAGAGAGAGAGAGAGAGAGAGAGAGAGAGAGTATGGATACCATTTCCAACTTTTCCATTTCGGTACGCAAATGACTGCGCGATGTTTCGAACCGTTATCAGACCATACTCGATAACAATGCAGATTGGACAGTTTTCTGGGTTAAATATGTAATAGTATTTAGAATGTATTTTAATAATTTTTACAAAAGCTTTGTGTCGTCTTAAGATGTGCGCGGGTGATGTTCTCGCGCGAATATATTTCAATTATATAAATTTAAAATTCTCATGTGTGTCAATTTATTACACACACACACACACACACACACACACACACACACACACACACACACACACACACACACACACACACACCTCAATATCTGAGAAATCTTTAATGGTTTACAAAGAAGCACAACGACAGATTGCTTTAATTTGTCATGTGAATAGTCCAAGAAGAATAAAATAATCTCGCATGTAAAAGTTCTCGTTCAAACTAAAAGAATCAATTTTTTCTGCTGCAGCATGCAATAATAAGTATACCTACGTATAATGAAAGACGATGCGTTTATACGTTAATTCTATTAATTTTAAATCAGTAAATTTTTATCTCAACTTTTAAAATCAAAGTTTATTATTGAATAAATGCGATTATAAAATCTCAAATAAACTAACAAAATTTATTAGTTGGGCGCGATAACGTGACAACGGGATTTCCTAATCCCATATGATTCCGGGTGAGGATTAATTTGTGAAATTGACCTTTACTAAAATAATAAAAATTCATTTACCTGCACTGCAAAGGTCTCTCGTCACTGTGTCGGTTTTGATGATGCTTGATCAGCTGGATCTTTGTCTTCAGGTTGAAACCGCAGACCTCGCAGGTATACGGCCTTTCCTCGGAATGAGAAATCATGTGAGTCTTTAGCCTTAATTGGTTCACGAATCGTTTCGGACAATGAGGGCATGCCAAAGTACCCTCGAGACGATTGTGCACGACCATCATGTGATGACGTAAACGTACTTCAGATGTGAAAATATCCACGCAGTCGGTGCACTTCAACGGGTCCTTCTCCATGTGCGTATTTTTTATGTGTGTGCGAAGAATTAGTTCCGTCTTGAAGGTCTTATTGCAATGATAGCAGGAAACCCGTTTTTTTTCAGGCAGACCAGACGCGTCGCGGATAATACCTGCAAAAGAGATTATCATTATTGTTGCTGCAAATGTGTGTGTGTGTGTGTCGTCTGAATGGAAATACGAAACAAAAACATAACAAATTACGTTGTACAAATCCAGATATTATTTTTCCATTATCGAAAATTCCATCTACGCGCAAAAGAAAAAAAAATTTTATCATCTTTTATTCGCACATGTACATCTATTTGATATAAATGGAACAAATATAAATTTCTCGCAAATATTTTACTTTAATTTTATATTCTGATATCTAATCTCCCCATTAAGTACTCATAAATATTATTCATAAAGACTAAACGTCACACATTTCTTTCCCTTTATGCATCAATGTAGAATACAATTTTGTTCCGATTAAGGAGGGATAGGAATTGAAAATAATTCGGCATCAAACGGGACACACGTTACCTGGCATCGACTCGTTATGAATGTGCGACATGTGCCACTCGAGCGATCTCGTCGAAATCATTGACCTGTTACAAATGTGACACGTATACTGCCTCCCATCTTTGTGCACTCTGTTCCTATGAATCACCAAAGTCGAATGATTCGGAAACTTTTCCCCACATACTTGGCAGGAACACTCTTTCAAGCCTCTACTACCAGTTTTTTCGTGCACTCTCATATGCAGCCTCAAACCATCTCTCCGATTAAATCCAACGCCGCAGGTGTCACAACGATACTGCCTTTGATCTTCGTGAATTCTCACATGTTGCTTCAAGGTCGAGCTATTTTTGAACATTTTGTCGCAATGTGGACACTGGATACTGTAAGCTTTATGCGTGTGCATGTGCTTGGACAAACTGTAAAACGGCACCAATTTGCTGCAAACTTGACATTCCCTTTTATTTCCAACCGGTTGATGTTTTCTGATTCTATGATGTCTCAAGCTCGCAGGATTCTTAAAATCCGCACCGCAATCCTCACAAAGGTACGCTCTCAAAGTTGTATGAACAGATTTTAAGTGAAAGCTCAGCTTTTGTTTAAAAGCAAATTTTTTCGGACACTTTGGACACTGATAAATCTTTTCCAAACTCGTATGTTGCGTCTTCAGGTGCTGGTCCAGAGTTCCTTGGTGTTTGAATCTCTCGCCACAAATCTCGCAAAGTTGACCATAAAGAGCGTCAACGTGTTTCTGCTCATGTTGACGTTTTTTCCCTCTGGAATCCAGAATTATGTCGCAATATTTGCAAATTAATTTCCTCACACATATCACATTATGATTTCTTTTCGCTTTATTGGTTTGAAATTCTTCCCCACAGTCGTCGCAGCAATGAAGGATACGGTAGTCGTGGGACTTGAGATGTTCCTCGAGAACATCGCGGTTGGAAAAGGTTTCGGAACAATAATCACATTCTAAATAGCGCTCTTCGGAAAGCGGGTCGACGGGAGGTTGAGTGTCGATAAGGTCTGGGAGCAATTTAGAGGATGATTTTAAAGTAGTGGAGAATCGATCTTCATAGAGAGAGATTATGTCTTCGTCCTTGAGGCGAGTAAGAACGATTTTACGCTGCTTCAAGTACTCTTGGAATTCCTGGAATGAGGAAAAAGAAAATTGAGAAAGAGAGTGTGGAAAACAATAAGGAAAGGAAATATATAATTATAAATATGAATAAAGAATTGTTCATACAGTTCGGTAATACTGATAAGTCAGTGATTCAAACGGCGACTCTTACGATTGACGATAGAGAGACGAGATAAATAAGAAGAAATAAAGTTGAAGCCTTAAAATAATGTCTAACAACGAAATTTCACAATTACCTGCAGATTCTTTTCCTTTTCCCCCAAGACTTTTGCCAATTTCTCCAAGTTCCCTTCGCTATACGACTCGTCCAGTTCCTTCTGTAAACTTTCCTTTTTCCGCTTCGTCTCTTCCCACTTTAATTTCAATCTTGATAATTTTGAAAGATATTCCTCTGTATTATCATGGACCTTTTCTTGACTTTCGTCAATATTTTCTATCTTATTCCAAAACTCTTTCTCTTCTTTATCTCCATCTCCATCTCCATCCCCATCCCCATCCCAATCTCCATTCCCCTCTTCTTTCTCCTCCTCCTCCTCCTCCTCCTCGTCCTCCTCGTCCTCCTCGTTCTCCTCGTCCTCCTCCTCCTCCTCCTGCTGCTGCTCCTCCTGCTCCTCCTGCTCCTCCTCCTCCTCCTCCTCCTCTTGCTCTTGCTCCCGCTCCTCCTTCACTCCAGCCACTTCTTTCAAAAGTGTCATTTCTTCTGCCTTTTCAAAATTTGACTTGGAGGAAATTTCTTCCTCCTGTACTTCTTTTTGCGTTTCGTTCACGGTGAACGTCACTACCGCCGCCGACTGACCTCCAAGAACCTTTTCTCGTTTCTTTTTATATTCTTCGATTTGTTCTTCAATTATTTGCTCGCGGCCGTCAGGACGTCGAGATGAGAAATCTTTCGATGTCAACGTTTCATAACGTTTGAGGAGACGCTCGACAGGCTTAAGATCAGTGGAGATTACCGCGCGCTTTGATTCCATGGGTTTGTCCACTTTCTTCACCTGAAAGCATGTTAGACAGGCAGCGACATGTAATTATAATGTATATTTTATTTAAAAACACAGGAAGAAAATAATAAGAGACTTCTCAAATACATATGAATGGAATGATTAAAAAAATAAGAAAAGAAAAATGAGAGAGAGGATATAAAAAAATAAAATAAAGAGATAACGACTAAACATGAAATTAAACGGAGACACGAATAGAGCGCGGTATAAATTGAAGTATAAGAAATGGTTTTTATTAAATTATTAAATAATTACTAAATAATTAGAAAAAATATTAAAAATTATTCAATTTTTGTTAATTTCGTAGCGATATAATAGAACTAATAATCGACGAGAGATTGTAAACGAGATAAAATATATATTATAACACAATTCGGACAAAATCAAGGAGTTTGTGTGGAAAAGGAAAGAAAAAAAAAACGAAGCAATAATTTTTTAGATAACAAAATAAAATTGAAATGTCAAAATCACAGAGGAAGCAAAAACCTACGGTAAAGTTTACTAAATTTTAATTTACTCAATTCGATGCAATTTTCAACCATTTTCTCTTTATTAAAATCACATTCGCTCACACACTCACCTTCACCAGAAGAAACTCGTTCGGTTTGGAGCCCTTTACAGTTACGTACATAATTCCATCCTCTTCTAGAGGACTATTCACATTCGAGAGACTGTTTGTGTCTAACTTTTGCACTTTGCGCTCCTCGACTATACTTTGTACCTCGTCCTCCCCTCCATTCTTCGTCGTTACCGTTGGCATTATTAATTTTCTCTTCAAGATATTTGGCTTGCTCGTTCCCTCTCTTTGATTTTCTCCGTCACCTTCCGACGTCTGGGAAGCTCCAGATTTCACAGAAACTCCCTCTTCACTTCTTTCCAACCTCACATAAGACTTTGCTGCCATATCGTACTTATAGACGGTTGTTGGGGATCTTGGAGATTTTTTTTCTTCTTCTTCTTCTTCTTCATCTTCCAGGAGTGCAGGGTCTTCAGGATCAAATTCCTCGATAGATTCTTCATCCTCTCCCTCTGCCACTTCCTCAAATATCCCTCCGCCTATCCGTACCTCTTCCTCCTCCTCGTCATTGTCTTCCTTCTCCTTTCCAGATTTTACCTTCGATTCGTCCTTCAACGAAAAGATGGCACAAATTTTTGGAACAGAGTCATCCGCTTGATTTCCGGGAGTTGTTTGGTTTTCTTGCTTCGATGACAATGACGATAGGTTTTGTTGGATCGTAGAGGATAATTGATATTCCTGCTTTGTTTCTGGAGGAAAAGAATTTTCCTTATTTCTGCAATATGTTATCATTTTTATCTTCTTTCCTTTCTAGTAAATAAGTGTTACAATTTACTAGTACATTCTAAAAATAAGATTTTTTACGTCATAAAAAAATTAGAATTCTATGATACACAAAAAATGATATATCGAGGACTTGTCAGTGTGATCTGTGAGCTTTCTTTATGTTGCAGACTCTTTGGCCAATTTTGAGTTCCAAGTTGTGTTCTCGTTTCCCCTAATGATACAAGCATATCTAGGCAATAGATTTTCAGTTATAAGCATTGAAAAAAACAAAAAGGATGCCCCCTGAAACCTTTGAACTTTATTAGCTATTGATGGGTAACAAATTCTTCAAACAATTCAAGCAGACATTTACGAGCAAAATTTTCATTTAAATTTTCGCTATTGCAAAATCTAACGATGAAAATGTTAAAAATCATAAGATAAATGTTCTCTATTAAACTAGTTATAGAACAATCCATACGTAACGTACACACTCGTTTATTACAAATTGAAATAATACGGCGAGAAAAAACATGAAAAATGCAAAGAATACCTATATAAGATGATTGCATCTCCTCTTTTATTGTCGAAGACTCGTCGATCAACGTTACTTTCTTTGTGGCATTATCAGTCGTGAGATTGACATGGATAGATTTCAATTTTATCTCAGCTTTTTTTATCTGCATGAAAAATTTATAACTCATTCTAAGATCGCAGATACAGTCCATGCACATCTGTGTAGAGAGACTATCATAAGGATTCACTTCGAGATGCTTGATTTGCTGACTCAATCGCAATTTAATGCCCTTTTCACTAAAGATGTCCACCTACAACATGAATCAGTCATGAGAGCAGCATTATTATAGTGATATAACCGATACGATAAAAGGTAATCTGTAACAATCGTGTCTGCTGCAGGTTAAATTGATAACCATTATATAAATAGAACCATACATAATAATCATCGATAATAAACAATGGTAAACATAGTAAACGTTAAGGTTAACAGATTCAATTAAATAAAATTCATGACATAATAAGTAGAATTTAGGGCCGGTATTCCACAACCTGTTGGTAAACTAACTAATAGTTAAATCATTATTTTTATGTGTGTGTGTGTGTGCGTGCGTGTCTTTGTTATCCTTTACATTAGACAAAGATAGACATATGATTTAACTATTAGTTAGCTTACTAACAGGTTGGAACAACTGGCTCTTAATGTTTTAAAATTTTGCTTCCCTAAAACAATTTAATCCATCTATTGTAATATTTCGCCTTTTCAATTTCTTAATTTAATCCTTCAGTTACCTGCTTTACCTGCTTATTCGTACTATATTTACTAATTTATCCATTTTAACGTTTATTTATTTTTCCTCTTTAATCTTAAATTAAATTCAAACTACAAGAGACCTCGTTTGATTTAAAACAAAGAATATAAAGAATATAAAAAAATGTACCAAGGGCAGTTTTAGGCCAGCGCAGGTGCGGCAGTATTTTCTCAGTTCTTGCCGCGTTCTATCGAGAACGGATGTATCGTTCTGCTGTAATTTACTGTTACTTAAAGAAGAGATCCTCGTCAACTCGTTCAAACTTTCAGTGTCCTGTAGACGAACGCGCGGCGCAATCTTCTTCAGTTCGTTTATGTCTCTAATCTGACCCACGATAGATCTTATCTTGGATATCTTGCAGATAGCGCCACCATTACCATTGTTGGCATGTTGAGGTTTCGATTCACTGTAATTGTGATCGCGTTTATTGATTTCGGGATTCGGCATCTTTTCCCTTTTCTTCTTCTTCAGGATCGCTTGTACTTGCTCTCCAGCATGTAGCAAATTTTAACTTGGTATCCTTTATTTTTTACTTTTTTGCTTAAGATATGTATCTTCATTTATATCTAGGACATTTTCAATAGTGATATATAAAAAATAAATATAAATTGTAATAAATATAAGAAAAATATCTTGTACACTTATCAAAACTTTCATGGCAAAATAAAATACCTTAAAATATCTTGTTGAAAAATCCAGTGCCAACTATACAGTGTTGCTATTCCATTCTGTAGCTTTTGCTATAATTGCCTTCTTTTTTATACACATAATCTAACTATGAGACAATCAAATCTCAATAGAATCATTACTGCCACAATAAATGTTCCACCTCACAAGAATAGCTTTGAATAGCATTGGTTGTATATTAAAAATCTATATGCTTTTATGTCGAGCACTCTGTAACGTATTTAGAAACCAAGAGACTAAATGAAGTTTGTGTTTCCCTAGAAATTTTGATCACAAATCCCAAGGGTGTCTCTTCCTCGATCAATCGCGGCTGAGAATATATATATATATATATATATATATATATATATATCTCTTTCCTGAAACAAAAAAATATGTATGTATCAAAATAATTATTTTGTTGCTCAGTCTCACACAGCTGTCTCTTAAAATTCCGAGGTTAATTGCTACATATCGGGCAATATTTTATCAGTCGGGAGTATTACGACTATCAATTCATAAATCGATTCGGTATCTCGTAAAGGATTGACTCTAACCGAATCAAGTCACGAATCGAGATCAGGTTAGGTAGAGACTCGAGAGATTTGTTTGTAAAGCGGAGCAAACCTCAACCCTTCTCAAGCTCTCAACCTCAAAGCTGCCAAAGACAGAGACGTGCTCGCGAGATCCGTCACACCAGTCCACACCAGTCACACCTCGACACAACGCCGACAATAATAATCTCGTCTTCGACGAGAGGAAACTCTGAATTCGCAGTGTGCTCGATACTTGGTCGCGAGGCGAGTGCCAGATGGCGCGTGCAAATGGCGGCCTTCCTTCACACAGAAATGCACGGGAACAGTGGGAACACCTTGAAATAATGGGCGCGTCACTACACTGGGCCACGTTCAGCCGTCAGCGAAAAAAGCAGCTCAGTGAGCGCTCAATAATTCTTTATTACGATTGGTTTCTACTATTAGATCCGGAGAAGAACCAAAGGCAAGAACCAATCGTGTCAAAGAATCCCTGAGCGCTCACTGAACTCACTGAGCAGCTTTTCCGCTGAACGCAGCCACTGAAATTATGTTGTACAACTAATGAGATGTCCATTTCTACCAATGCAGGTTAACTTTCATCTCGGTTTAATTTACTTTTCATCTTTTTCTAATTTTAAGAGTAAAGCCCGGTGTCCACGATGCAAGAACTGTGTCCAAGTTTCGGTTTAAGCCAATCAACTTGCAGCTCTTACAGAAAAGTAGCAGTTTCATTGGCTTAAACCGAAACTTGGACACAGTTCTTGCATCGTGGACACCGGGCTTAAAGCCTTGTGTACACGATACTAGAAATCGGTCCGAGTTTCGGTTTAAGCCAATCAACTTGCAGCTCTTATGCCGGGTCTACAATGCGAGTCGCAATTATTCTCCTCAAATTCGACTGTGATTGGTCAATTCTTGCGACTCACGACTTTGCGACTCGCATTGAGGCTCTCTACACCGGACCGTTTGATACGCGTACCAAGTACTATATCCGTATCAAATCTCGGGTTATCCCGGTGTAAACCGAAATTTGATACGAATTTGATACGGATACAGTACTTGGTACGCGTATCAAACGGTCGGTGTAAACTAGGCCATTGTAGACCCAGCATTACAGAAAAGCAGCAGTTTCATTGGCTTAAGCCTTGTGTACACGATACTAGAAATCGGTCCGAGTTATTAATGTTTTGATTGGTCGCGATGGATAACACGACGCGTGACGCGCTCAGTGGAAACTCAGCCTTATGTTGCGTTCCCACTATACGCGTCGCGCGTCGCGTCACGACGCCGCGTCATGAGTTATCCAATCAAAACGTTTCATTTTATGACGTCATTTCCGACGCGAGATCTTGCCATAAGGCTGGGTCTACAATGGATCTCGTAAGTCGGAGTCGTAAGAAATTGACCAATCACAGTTCATTATTCTTCGACCGTAAGGAGAATAATAGATTGTGATTGGTCAATTTCTTACGACTCCGACTTACGACATCCATTGTAGACCCAGCCTTAAAATGAAACGTTTTGATTGGATAACCCATGACGCGGCGTCGTGACGCGACGCGCGACGCGTATAGTGGGAACGCAGCATCAGTAGTCAGTGACTGTGTTTACATGACACCGTTAATCGGGTTTTATAACATCGGTAGTTGTCAGGAAGACCAATCGTAATCATTCTTCAGAAGAATGGAATAGCTGTGATTGACCGGCCTAAGAACTACCGATGTTATAAAACCCGATTAACGGTGCCGTGTAAACGGAGTCAGTGGCGTCAGTGCAGTCGGCGTCGGCGGCAGTGGCGGCACTGTCGGGTTGCAGTTTAGTGGTAGTAGTAAGTATAGATACGTATGTAGTTATATTTATTACATTCGTCATTTCGTCAATTGGAGGGCCATTGTCATCGGGTTAACCCGCAACCCGCATTCCTGATTCCTGCTGATTCATACGATCTGGAGATCTGCCAGTCCACGAAGAGGTTTTTAAAACGGCTCGGTTGGTTTCTCTCGATCTCGAGCTCGTAAGTATCGTCGTATACGACGGCTGCCTGCCGTATTATGAGACGTATCGTTGACGTGTCTTTGATAAGAATGTCGAGATTTCGAAAGACACCTTCGAAAGGACAATCCGAGAAGGTTAAACGTTGAAGGCTTGAAACTTGAAAGTCTCATTTGAGGACATTGCTTCTCGCTACACTTTTTTAACACCTTTTGTAGTTGATAAACATATAGAATGCACAAATTTGAATCAAATTTGATATTATTATGTATCGACGAGTAGAATATGAAAATAGCAATTAAAATCGTCGCTTGGCACTGCTTGGCACTATAAAGAAACGATGATGCAATTTATAAAGAGATGGAGATTAAGCATTCGATAAAAATAACTTTTTAAGGTTAGGCTAACTGTCAAAAGGTTAGGATATTTTTTTCATAGCATAAGAAAACAAGTTCTACATATTGTGTATTTTTTAAACGTTGGGTCAAGGTTCTGTAGAAGAGATGAAGGACAAAAGATTGCGAGTGTTTCTTTCTCTTACCATATACATATGTTTTTTTTTTTTTTTACTTTTGTCAGGTGGTTCAACATGTCAAATCTGTCGGAGCGCATCAATTATGTACAAGACAGCAGCAGTGATACAGAGACTGATTATAAGGAGACTGATGGAAGGGGAAGGCATCGCTTGTACAAGAACAGATTGAGGTAATTCGCAAATTTCCTAATGCCCAACTTCAATTGCTCAGTTTTAAATTCGGCAACGCAGAATGCCCGTGGGATGACTTCTATATAGATTCACAGCAATGCATTTATTAAAACTACTTTCATTGTACGTTACAAAACAGAGTCTATCATTATTAACACTTAAAAAGTTGACATTTTTGGAGATAGAGTCTATCATTCCATATACGTGAATGAAAAGAGATTAGCTCTGATTCTAGTTTCTACAATGTCTTAGATTTCTTAGCATGCACTTAGATTTGCCCTTATGAATATCTATTATTTGCATGCAAATTATTCTTTATATATAAATTTACATGCATTTTGCCAATTGGTAAAATAAAAAGCGTAAAAAATTAATTTAACTCACATAAATGAAGAAAATGCATAACATACACGTTCAGATTTTGTCTTTAATACTACTTTCTGTCTTGATACTTTATATATACATATGAACATTGTCGTATGTATTATTATTATAAATATACTTGAATATATATACATATATTGAAAAATGCAATGACATATAAATATATTTATTTTAAATGTTGTGTATCATACATTTTCCTCAACATATTGATTTGATTTAAGTATATTTATATTCAGTTTTATTTTTTTTATTGCTTTGAGCATTTAATATAGTATTTTTATGCCTCGTATTTGAAAATTCTATGTATAGAAAAATAAATAAAGATAAAACATCTTGCCTTTTGTAATATTATACATTATGAAGGAATAGAGAAATTAGCAAAACCAGCACTCTTTGCTTTTCTATCATAGAATCTCGTATGTTATAGAATAGAATTTGTTTCTATTATATATAATACTCTACATATATATATATATATATATATATATATATATATAACGTATAGTATATGTATGTGTGTATAGTGTATACATGTATATAAATGTTTACTTCAAAGAGATTAAAACCTTCTATTGTCACCTTGTATAACGCATATTTCTCTATATCTATATCTCTATATCTATTTTTTAAATATATTTGTGTATATGCGCGCGTGCGCACACAAAACAATAATTGACAATCTCTTTGAAATTGACATTTTTTGACTATCCTTAGTAGTCACATTTGAAACCAATATGATGATTTTCAGAAAAGAATTTTTTCCCATGATATAGGTACACAAAAATCGACTTTGCGCCGAATAAAATATCTACTATAAATATAAACGAAAGGATTATTTTCGTGACATTGAATTTCCCGTATCATCGACATCGACCCAAGACGTTTCATGTCATTTTCTCTTGTATCACGGGAATTTGGCTTTAACGTAATTGCACCATTTGCATTTTGCGAGATGTACATATATCAGATGTTATAGAAACAACCAATAAATTCTTATAAAGTAGCATAATAGAGACGTTATAGGTGCTTGTATCAGTAGCCGATTAGTATAAGATTACGTGGTTGTTCTGTGCATGTATAGTTGTGGTTCGTCGAAGCCGAAATCTTGTCTGGTACAGAGGGACAGCAGTGGCGATCGGCATTGTCATTCTTTCAATTCCGGCAGAAATTCGCAGGGCACGAGGCTCATTAACAGGTAAATGCACGTAACAGATAAAAGCCGAAGTTTTCCTGTGTGCTTATTTCTTTGAAAACACACAATTTAAACTATTTACTGAATAAAATTGATATTAAAGAAATAAAACACGAATTTTAACTATATATTCATTTCGTACAATTACTCTTTCTTTCTTATAATGTCTGCAAATCTCAAAATCGAGCTACCGGGCTTCGCAATTTATAAGGTAGGTCTTACAAATTGCGTTAATACCACATCATCTTATACATCTATATCTTAAGAAGTTTCCTACATTATTAAAAAAATATCTTAATACATATGCTCATTAAGAGAGACAATTAATCTTTCTCGCAGAATTCGTTCAAATGTCAATATGGCCAAACAAAGTCAAAATCAAAACAGTGGCAGAGATATCACAATGTCCGGAGGATCGGCAACAGCATCTGCTACCGGGATTAGCAATCAGCCAGCTAGCGATGAAAGAATCACTCTCATCGTCGATAATACCAGGTGATAATAGAAACGTATTAATATAATAAATGAAATAAAATATGCAAATATTAAAAATATAAAATTAAGATATATATATTTTTGGTTAGATTCTAATGTTTTTTTATTATTATGCTCTGATATAATACAAAAATAATGTTACTTTCTGCAGTGTGTTAAAAGCTCTAGAAAGCTACTTTTACATTACTGAACAAAAATTATGTTTTTGATCGTACATCTCAGAAAATATACTGTTGCTGAAAGATTGTAATTTAGTTATTCTTTTATTAGATTGCTGATTTATTTTTCTTTGTATTAAATCCATTTTAATCTTTTTTGTTTCAGATTTATCGTTGATCCGGCTTTATTCACAGCGCACCCTAATACAATGTTGGGTCGTATGTTCAGTTCAGGCGTGGAATATGCTCAACCTAATGAACGCGGCGAGTATGAGGTCGCCGATGGTATTTCTGCCATGGTTTTCCGTGCTATCTTGGAATATTATAAGGGCGGAGTAATTCGATGTCCCCCGACCGTAAGCGTTCAAGAATTACGAGAAGCTTGCGACTACCTGCTGGTACCTTTTGATGCTAGCACGGTAAAATGCCAAAATCTTAGTAAGTATTGTGAAACAATATATATATATATATATATATATATATTATATATATTGCTATTAATTTGATATATTATTGCACAGTTCTTTTTCAAGTTTTAGAAAAGAAGTTTGTGTTCTTTTTTATATATTATAATATATAATAAAAAATATATTAAACTGATGGAAAATGATTTTTTTTTTATAAGAATCTTTAAAGTTTAAGAGTTTGTTGTTGCAGGAGGATTGCTACACGAATTGTCGAATGAAGGTGCACGCTGCCAGTTCGAGGTATTCTTAGAGGATTTGATCTTGCCATTGATGGTGAACAGTGCGCGACGCGGTGATCGCGAGTGTCATATTGTCGTCCTGCTCGAAGACGATGTAGTCGATTGGGATGAGGAGTATCCGCCCCAAATGGGAGAAGAATACTCCCAAAGTAAGTAAATAGGATTTTCAAGGATTAAAAATGAAAGAAAACGGATTAAAAAGGCAGATTGCGTGTCACGTTAATTTTACTACGGCTATTTACTGATTATTAAAGCCAAAGAAAAGTGTTAAAAGTAGGCGCAGGAGCCTCTATCGTAAGAAGTGAATAAAGTCTTAAATGAGTAATCATTTGAAACTTGTCGTTTTTAACAAACATAACTTTTATATTAATTAATATGGAAGCACACAAATTTTTAGATAATATATTTTGGCAGTTTATTTTACTTAAATTATTTTATTTATTAAAAATTAAATATAATATTAAATATCTTGCGTGGATTCTATAGTGTAACTCACTTAAAATAATTCTTTTCAATCTTCTCTTTTATACATACTTTTGATATAGCGCGTAATTTGTTACAAGTATAAGTATAACCTTCGGAAGCTTTAAGAAAACACGTGCAACTTTTTTAGTTATGAAAGCGTTAACCTTACACTGTGTTCAATGTAAAATCGATTAACTTTGTCTTTGAAGCCATAATCTCCATTAGTTCCGCCTGTTTTCTTCAACAATAACGTCTCAAGGTAACTTGTGATATTAATATCTGTAATGTGCACCATATATTTAACTCCTCGCACACTTAGGAAGTGCCAGGACTTTATGTAGCGACCTGGAATTTGTGTGCGACTTAACTAATGGACTTTAAACGTTGATATAATAAACCTATATATCATAAACATAAAAGAAACATAATTTTCTTTAAAGACTGAAGTCTGTTTCAAAATTAAAACTGTACACATATATATTTCGTGATTTTATTTTATTATAGTTCAATTTCTTACTTTTATTTGACTTTCTTTATTTCGTAAAGTCTAAAATCTAGATCTCAAACATTAGTTATTTTATATCATACCCTTTTTTTTACTTTCAGCTGTCAATAGCACGGCGATGTATCGCTTTTTCAAGTACATCGAAAACCGAGACGTGGCCAAGCAAGTAATGAAGGAACGTGGCCTTAAAAAAATTCGTTTAGGCATCGAGGGCTATCCGACTTACAAAGAGAAAGTAAAGAAACGCGCCGGTGGTCGCGCTGAGGTCATCTACAATTATGTTCAGCGTCCCTTCATCCATATGTCTTGGGAAAAGGAAGAGGCCAAGAGTCGTCACGTTGACTTCCAATGCGTTAAATCCAAGTCAGTGACGAACCTGGCTGAAGCCACGGCCGACCCTGTTCTGGATGCTGCTGGAAATCCTATGCTTCTCCAGGTTGCTGAAGGAGCAGTCTCCCAGCCAGAAGTAGTTGGACTTCCTATGGGTTCGGACGTTGATGTGGATGGACCGATGGGACCTGGCGATCAAGACTTGGGTCCACTACCATCGGACGAGCTACCGTTATAGATGGGAGTAAACTGGAATGGGATTTCGAAATCCTGAAAAAGATCTTGAAAACAAACTTTAAGAAAATATTTATTTATTAAGTTCTTAAAAAAGTTCTTGAAGAAAGTTCTTGTAGTCTCCATCTTGAAGAATGAGAACTTAATTCTGAAACCCGGAGTGTACTGGATTCTTAAAAGACTGAGGTGCATTTGATTTGAATCGTTACAAATTGAACTCTGAAGACTTTGGAATACATTGGATCTTGTGAACGGAAGATATACGCTGAAAATTTTTCAGAATGCATATCCTAAAAATTCTAATGCTTAGAAAAAGAAGGAATCAATTATTCATGAGGTAATTTCCGTCCTTTTGTCACGGAATTTATACGATCCCGAGAAAGAAAAATTTATTTATGTTTTGAAAGATTTACGAAAAGAAATAATTTTCGTATTACTTTGTGAACGAGACTTCATTAGTGACGTTATATTGTTGTATTTTACTATTATATGAAATTTTTTTTTTTTTTTAGGTTTTCGATTTGTTCGACCGTGTGATTAAAAAAACAGGATGCATCGAAAGATTTATCAAGGTACTATGCACTCCAGTCTTCACGATTCAATGTTTTGCTTTTTTCCCGGTTTCCTTTTGTTTCGAATTTATACGATTCTATCTAAAAACATTATTGAAGTCAAAAGACGAAGGAATATTTATAATTAATGATAATGCAATGTATGAATGTCGTTCTTTTGTCATCACACGGTTTTTGAAGGTACGTATGGCTCTGTTTAAGAAAAAAGACTTATATTAGGACTATGAATGACATGAATTTCTTCGTCTAGCATCTCTTGTCATAAAGTTTTTGTGATCTTTTGCAATTTTGTGTATATAAGCGTTTATAATATATATGTATATAGATTTACTTAGGTGTATAATTTTTTGCGAATACGATCGATGTATTATCGTTGCATCTTCTACTCTACCATCGGTCTTTCCCGTTTTATACTATTATAATAAATAAAGTTGAATACGCGATTTTTTCTCAATAAATAAATTTTTGCCATTTTTACTCCTTTAAACTTATTTTCCTTTTATTACAATTTTCCCAAAAGGGCTTTTATATTATTGAAGTATTTCCTAATATAGAACATTTGTCAGAGATGTATAGACATTTTAAAAAGAAGTTTATAACTAAACAATATTAGCCATATATTTGCATGAGTTTTTTAATTTTATTTTAAGATATTCGACCTATTTTTAAGCTCTTGAGACTTTTTTTTAAGGATGGAATTCATATTGTGGTCTGTTTTTTTACAGTTTTATATTCAACTTCTCTCAACTCTTAATTTAACATTATCTATGTTTTCACGAGAAAGTTGAGACTATTATATGGAGAAAAGGACATTGTAAAAATACCATTCTCACATATAGACAACATTCCAGATGGAGCTTTCATTCTTATCCATATACACACAGATAGAGTAAATCTTTGTCATTACTTTACCCTATTGCAAAGTACATTCCAGTATGATAAATCGAATGAATTTGTAACATGTTAAATCATTATAATTATAGTGACTAAAATTATGAGGATTTCGAATTAACCCCCTCCCCTTATCTGCCCCTCTCATCATCTCTCCTTTCGAGGAGGCTTAGTAGGTCGTCAGAAAGGAAGTCGTTCGCCTCCCCCGACCCGGGGGAGGCGCACGCGCTATCAGGGGGTGGGGGTTGGACGATCAATAAGGGACGTACTACCCCCGGCGGCGGCCTCAGGAGGGCAGGAGATCAGTAGCGTACGGTCGCGCGACAGGTGCACGACGAGGGTGCGTGCGTGGGGTGTGTGCGCATAGAGGGTGAGTCGCGAGTGAGCGAGGGCAAGTGAGAGCAAAATTGCCCCTCCTCCTCCTCTACCCCCGGCGCTGCGGGAAAAACTCGCCTCAGCATGCAACCACCGCCGAGAAAAGTAAGAGGAAGTCATTGCGTACTCGAGAACTCACCCCCGTTCCGAACAACGGGTTGTAACCGCTCTGTAATCTTGTAGGGTTGACTCTCAATGTAGGTAGGTAGGGGAGAAACGTCTTTACGTCGAGCCAAGTGCGTCCGAAACGCAAGAGTCATCTTCTTGTGTTATATAGTTACACAAGAAAATCGACCTTATATCGTGTCAAACGTAAAGATCGTTTTCCTATGCCGAAGCCACATAGAAAAATAAACTTGAACATTCGTCTCACAGTAATCTTTTAATCAATATAAAACGATAATGACATAGCAATTCTTCGCGCGATTTTAATAATATAGTTTTATGTACGAATCAGTAATAAATAATGTATAATCAAGAACACAAAAAATAATAATAATTAAATATATGCTTCAATTTACAAGATCCGTGTTTTCTACAAAAATTCAAACAATTTTGAAGAATATTGAAACAATTTTAATCCGTTAATATAAATAGTGATAATATTAATTTTATACCAATCTCAAAATAAGAAAAGTAATAAAAATATAATAATAGTAAATACACAGTAATAGAATGAGAAAGAGCGAGATTTACCTATAATTATATATCATCAGAATTGAAATTCTGTAAAATTATGCCGGTTTTAATTGACAGTTCAAAAAGGAGGACGTTCTTTAACAAAACAAATGGAGAGGGTGGGAAGGAAGAATTAATAAAGCGAAGAAGTCGAGAGGCGAAAGAGTGCACGTCCAACGTAATCGCTCTGTTAACACCTTCATGTCGGAATTTCGCGAACAATTTACTTTCAATATTATCTTGTATATTACGTGGAGAGACGGAATATACGCCTACAGAATTTATAAAATTATACAGAAATTTTTAAAAAGTAACAGAGTGATAGACTAATCTCAAGGAAATGTTTTTATCGATTTTGTCAAAAAGATTTGGGCAGCGTGCATTTCTGGATGGCATTACGTTATACTGCTAAATGTGTGTGTGTGTGTGTGTGTGTGTGTGTGTGTGTGTGTGTGTGTGTGTGTGTATGTGTATAATATAAGTATTATTAAGAATAATCGTTACAAATGCTAATTTATAAGTAATTTATAAATTCATATTTATTTATATTTCTATATTGATATAGTATTACCATTTTAAATAATAATTATAATTACTTACAAAAATATTTAATCACAATTATATCTTGAAAAATTAACTACAAAGTTGCGATTAATTTTAACAACGCAATTTACTGTTTTTATTGCAATTTTTAACTTTGCAATTTACCGTTTTATGTCATTGGGCGGTGTTCCGGTTTCTTGGAAAAGAAAAATTTCTTCATACACGTATACATACACATATACATACATATGGCTAAATAAAAAATTCTTCACCAAGAAACAACTATAAATACCGTTTCATATGTGATATTAAAACACCCTGTGTCGATTATCATTGATTTTCAATTTGCACTTCGACGGTGAGGAGTGAAAGAAAGAGAGAGCTTGAGAGATTCGATTAATTGCTAGAAATAAGAAACTTGAAGTAATTTATAATTAAAATGTGAAATAGTAAAACAACTAATTTATGTTTATTTAATTTGTTTTCTTCCGTTTGATTGTAAGGGAAACTTTGCGAAATTTCTAAAAAATGTGCACACGGAGCAGGCAGCAAAATTGCAGGCGAAAAATCAGCATGAGTGCGATCTTCTGGAAGACATACGGTGAGTTGTTATTAAACGACAATTTGGGCGCAATATTGCGCTTTTTAAAATAATACAGTTTACAGCTTGGGAATAATTTTATATTTTTAAAAAGTGTATTGTACCAGTTGTGATTATTATTTCAAAATTGTTGTATATAAATTTTTCAAATGGTTTCGCGAAATCAATCAAGTATAGTAATTTTTCTCTTTCAGTAATTTTACGATAAAAAAGTCTGCCATTGAAAAATCCTACTCTGAGGTAAGGAATTATTCACATTTTTTATATGTGTTATTTTTTAATAGTAATAAATATTTATAGTACTTGTTACTATTAATTTTTTTTATTGTGATATGGACATACCGCTTTTCAGGCGCTACTTAAAATATCGTCTGCGTACTTAAATAAGAAGATACCGAATATACCAGATCTCAAAATCGATGGAGCAGAAGAGAAATGGTAATTAGATCTTGCAAAACGACCAGTCTGCACGTATAACTTTATCTCTTTTTCGATGATATATATGTTGCGGAAAATCTTATACACATTAAAAACTATCTTTGCGCACTTACAATCTTTAATTCTAATAAGATTAGATTGGTTTTATAATCTACGTTAATAATTAGCTATTATTAATTTCTGATAATTAATTGACCCACGTAATATATACATAAAATTTTGATACGTTATCGTGTAACATAAAGATGAATTTAAAAAATTGGATATGACTTAACAAAAGTAAGAATTATTTTCGCGTATCATATACACGGGAATTTGACCTCTACGGAATTGTACCGCGGCTGTTCAATTCCCGGCTGTTTATCGATCGGGGAAGTTTGCCAAGGAGAAGAAGGGTCATAGAGGTAAATGGCGATCCGCTGGCGGGCGGTCGAATGATTATAGGAACATGTGGAACGTGTGGCGAACCGTGCTGGAGGAGAACGAGAAGCTGGCGCGCGCACGCCTCGCCGCTGTCGAGATCTTTCAGCAGCAAATCGCCGATGACGCCAAGATCCTCAGAATGCACAAATTACAAATCTCTAAGAAGGTATTGAGATTGAAGATTTTGCCATAAATTAATAATACACATCTTATATTTTATGTATTCGATATATAAATATGACAATGATAACACAAGTTGTGGAAAGAAATAGATTTTGGAATTATTTAGAAAAAAACATTTAAAATATGTTTTTTTTTTCTAAATAAAAAATATAAGAAAATTCTATACATGCGGAGCGTTTATAAATGCAAGTTATATTTATAAATATAATTATTTGTATAAATATTATATTATAAATGCTATATGTAGCGTATCGCATACCTACACTTCTGTAATAAATGAATTTCTAGGCAATCGACCAATTATTGATAGTACAAAAAGAGCTCCAAACTTGCGTACAGGATGTCGACAAGACGAAGAAATTGTACTTTGACGAAGAACATAGCGCACACGATGTGCGTGATAAAGCAAAAGACATTGAAGAAAAGTACGTATATTATTTAAATTTCACTTATTTACTCGAAAACTAAGTCTCTCTTGAGAAAAAATTTTGCGACAATTTTTCCCTTGATAAAATTCTTATAAAATATAAACTCTAATATAATTTTGTTTCTTGATGAGAACAATTTTACAAAAAAAACATGTATTATTATCTTTGTAATATATATTGTATATATATATATATATATATTTATACTCGAAACTCGAAGTTTTCTAACGTATACTTTCCTTGTTTCAATAATCTTTTCAACTTTTTGACCATTTGTTTTTTTTTTTCGTACGCTGTGTATAATCATAATTATTGGCTAACTATATGAGCCGGCCGCACAATCGCGAATGCAATAATTCATGTTCGCTCAATGTTTTCAGACTGAAGAAAAAGAAGGGTTCCTTCTTCCAATCAATAACGTCTTTGCAGAAAAATAGCGCCAAGGTATATGATCCTTTATTATAAAAATTAATCGATTATTGCAGATATTTTAAGACGTAAATCATCACGCGAGATCTTTTCAAAATTCATAATTTTTTTGAGGCTATGGATTTTATTAAACAAATACTTTTTAGTTTTGAATAATCTCTTTTGCATGTCAGGTGAGCTCGAAGCGAGACGCTTTGGAGGAGAAATCAACTGGTGCTCGCAATGATTACCTATTGAGCCTCGCCGCCGCCAATGCCCATCAGAACCGATATTTTGTAGTCGATTTACAGAGCACCATGCAGGTAAGTCCCCACAGCGGTGATTGTGATATGCGATCGGCAAATTGAAAAATAGCAGTAAGATCAGAAAATAATTTCAATAGCAATAATTTCAAATGTCCTACCCCGTAATCTCCGTATGCGTTAATACATATATAATGTGAATTGCTATTGTTCCTTTTATCTTGGCAAAATCTTGATTTTTATATTATACCTGAGACTATTTCTATTTGCTGTATTTCTTCACGTTGCTTAGTATTTGGAGCAAGGAGTTTACGACAAAGTAGCGGAGTACTTAACACTGATGGGACGCACGGAGCTGCTCACTTGTCTAGCCACGCAAAACAGCTTCGGCAAGATTCGCGATCAAGCTCAGCAGGTACGTCTAAAAATCGATGTCGGAATAATAGAGAGACCACAGCAATGTTATTCATAATATTATTTTATCACTTATTTTAATTTTTATATTCCTTACCTATACTTTATACTCCGAGATTTGTATTCTTTTTTCTTCTTAATCTTTATTATGTTGATATTACTGTAAAATTTTTATTTTTTATCACAACGAGGAAAGAATTTACGAATAACATGTCGAATTACAGCTTACTAGGGAGTACAATATCCAATGTTGCTGTTTATACTATCCTGTTTTGAAGCAACATATTCAATACGACTATGAGCGTTGCGATAACGATCCAGTAGATAGGTTTGTAGATCATCTGTACATAGTTTGTAGATTATAATTTTATTTTAAATCATATCGATATGATAACGAAATAAATTTTAGACGTAATCAGTACGCGAATTAGCGTTGCAAAAAATTATTTTCTGTGAAACTACATTTTAATAGCATGATCTATAGATACAAATTTTTACGAATCTAGGGTAACTGCCGATCATTCAGCGGCGACGACATTGGGCAAAGAAGCGCGTCGCTGGTCGACAAAAATTGCCCGCGAGGTCAGCAACATTCGTGAAAATAACCGGAAACTTCAAATGTTATACCAACTCAAAGAGTCTGGTCAGAAGGTTCGTGTGTCATCGCGTGGATGTCCTGAAAGAAAGGAAAGAAAAAATAAATTGTAAACCTTTCTAATTTGTTTTTTTTTTTTCCAGACTGATCCGAACGATCCTAATGGTCCAGATTTAGATACTAAGATCGATGAATTGAAGCACGCCGTTCGACGAGCAGAGGTAAGCTTTAACTTTATCTACGAGAAAAAGAAAGAATTATTTATTTTGATATATATCCAAAAATTAAGTCAAATGATAATTACAATAATTTCTATAGCGTGTCACACACATACTTATAAAATATATTCTTTTTCTAACAGACAGCAAAACTCAAGGCGGAAGCAAGGCTAGAATGTCTTCGACTCGGTGGAGGTTTGTTAATATTTTCTGTTTTAAAATAGAAATATAACATTTTTTTTACATTGATCTATAAGTTTATAAATTTTACTCTGCTTCGTATTTTACAGTGAACATAGACGAATTCTTACAAGAGGCTGAAACACTAAGCGTTCAGGACATGCCGCGTTCGGCCAGTTCTCTCTCTGTTAGGACAGATGCATCTGGTGCAGCGGTAATTATCAAAATGCATAATGTGCAATTCGTCAAATTTTTCTCTAACAAAGATAGATATATTCTATATGATTATGTAAAAATATTTTCTATTATTTTTTCAATCTTAGTTTTCCATCTCTATAGTATTAGCCATTGTAAATAATTGTATCCGACAATAGAGAATTTGCACGAACGATCGCTCTCATTAAATCCATAACATTGTACAGTCAGGAATAAAAACATGTGAAAAAATTATGCAGTTTTTATATACAATATTTCTTTTAGGAACATCCATCATCGGACTCATTCTACGACAGCGACGGCGACGGCGGAAGCGACCTAACGACATTGGAGCGACCCGGAAAGAATGCGCCTCAACAGGAAGAGGAAATTGAAGAAAGACAGAGGCATGACAGTGCCGAAGTCGATGGTATGCAGATAATTTTCATACAAAATTAAATTTTACAAGTATTTACATAATTTATTTATTATTTACATTAACTTATTTCATATATTTCATATATACCATGTAGAAAACGGGAAAATTATCTTTTTAGCATTGCTGGAGCAGGAGAAGCAACGGATAGAGCAGTTAACGGCAGGCTGGGATGATCCTATGTCGGTTGATTGGGAGAACGAAGAGAAAGATGAACTGGACATGACGCACGAGACACCAGAGATGCCTTCTAACCAACCCATATACAAATGCACTGCTCTATACTCCTATACGGTAAGCGATTCTGTAGAATTATACTTTATAGAATAAATACACAAAGTATTGATTATAGGAAATTAAATAGCACTTGTGGTGCATTAGAAATATCCTTGATTAAAGTGATATTTGTTGGTATATATTCTGTAAAAACAAACTAATTTTTCTCTTTTAGGCGCAAAATCCCGATGAGCTTTCCATCGTGGAAAGCGAGCAGCTAGATGTGGTGGGTGAAGGCGATGGCGACGGATGGTTAAGAGCAAGAAATTACCGAGGAGAGGAAGGTTTCGTTCCTCAAAACTATCTCGATGTAGAAAGAGAACCCGAGACCACCACCGGTCTGACTTCGCAGGGTCCAGGTCTGGTCCAGCAGATCTCCTTCTCATCCGTTGATTACACGATTGACGATCATGACGCCGTCGACCCCGATGCCAATTTGCAAAGTGCCGCTTCGGAAGCCATAATACAAAACCACGTTGGAGGTATATCGGAAAATTCCCTTTCATTTATACCTCTCTGGTTTGTCTCGACGGGATCTAAAATTTCAGATATTCAAAATGATACGTAACATGGTATATACATTAAATTATAGAAATGGAGCAATATTGTATCGCACTTTACGATTACGACGCGACATGCGAGGAGGAGCTGAGCTTTTTGGAAGGTGACATCGTTAAGGTGTTGAAAAAAGAACCACACGATGTAGACGACGGCTGGTGGGAAGGTGAGCTGAGAGGTCAGCGGGGTCTATTCCCCTCTCTCGTCGTGGAACCTTGTGGTCCGGACGGATGTCCTTTGACCCCACAGGTGAGAAATTAAATATCGTTTTAAATAGATCAGAATCAAAATTATAAATCGAATAATCAACTTATATAACTAATTGTATAACAGAAAAGTGATGTAACATTTTTTTTATTTCAGGAAAATATAACACCACCGAGTTCCGCGCCGCCAGTCTTTACTCCACCGGAAGCACCGGAAGAATTTTTGCTAGCCGATGAGCTTGCTCAAATGGAAGGTAATTATAGCTACTTTTATTAATTTGCAATATTTTTGTACACATGTACTTACACATATTATTTTTATATATTGCTTATATGTATAAGAATAAAAGAGTATTTCCACATATATACATTTATTTATTTATTTATTATATGTGTCTATTATAGAATCGCAAGAAGAGAAGTCAATGGTGAACGGGGATAGTGGATTCAAGATAAATTTGTCGCAAGACCAAAAGGAACACTACGGTTCACAGTTCGAGGAAGATGAGCCAGATGAAACGCCAGGTATATTAGGTGAGTTTCCAAATTAAATAGAAATCTTCGAAATTGCTATGATAATAGCTGAAATACACAGCAGGGGTATTATTCATTTTAATCTATGAAACATTATGACTTGCTGCACAGTCGTGGAGATAACAGATGAATCAGGTGATAAGGTAATTTGGTACAATGTGAAAAATTATTTATACGTTTAGTTTCAATGTTTTCTTCTTTACAAAAAGCATGCAATTATTTTTATCAAAGGTTTAATATATTAATGTTACGGACGTTTCTTATATGATTAACAATAAAGTTTGCTTCAGAGATCAAAATCAAATTCTATTTCTGCAATGAAATAGTTGTGTTGTTTTTCTCAAATCTAATGAAATATAAGAGACATGGTTCATACAGAGTTACAGAGAGTTACACAGAGTTACCTTATATCAAGAATAAAACTTTATTCAATTCGCAGACGGAAAAGCCCGAGGATCCTAAATCCGGTAAAGACTTCAAATCCACTAGCCAAAAAGACGATTACGGTCTTGGAGTGGCTCAGATAGTGATCACAGCCGCAACTCCGATGGAAGAGATCGAACATCCCTTCCCCGGGACGGAGGAGACTCCGGCGGAAGACTCGGCGAAGTCTGCAGAAGCCTCCGAAGTCGATCCTGAAGCTTCAAGTGCGGCCTCTGATCCAAATGAAAGCGAATGTAAAGAGGAAGAAGAACCGACCGTCATCTTGGACGAGAAGGAGGGAGAAGAAGCTGAAGAAAAGTCTACGATTGACGAACTTCCAACTGACTCGGCACCATTTCCAATCAGCAGCAGTTCTGGAAGCGAAGCGGAATCAACTTCCGGTCCCAGCACCAACGAAAATTCTCAATCGAGGGGAACGGTAGTAGAAGTGACGGAAGAAGTTTCAGAGGTCATGGAAGAGGACGAAATCGCGCCAGGGAAAATGCTGGTAGGAGGAAGAGCCAGCATCCCGGATGAGCTACAGCCGGATCAATTGGAAAAATTGCAAACGCTCAAGGAATCGAACGCCTAGGGCTGACTGAGCCCCGGGGCCAACAAGGGCAGAATTACCTTGCCTGATGGCCATCCCGCCAACTTCCGACATCTGCTAGACTTCTGGCGTGGCACCTGAGGTGCTAGGCAAAAAAGACTAACTGTAATAAACTCACGCTAAGACTCTTACGCTGAAATTCATAAGGTTCTTATGGTGATCGAGTATAGTGGTGAGAATAAAGACGTTTGGAATTGTGACTGAACTATCTTTAAAGTAATGGATGTTAATAGATCAAGTGATGCTCTGAAGACTGTCTAAATTATGGCTATATAAGCATAAGAATTATTTTCGCGTACCGAAAGTACGGGAAAATGTCCAGAATAAGATTTAACTTCCAACTACTTAAAAAATAATGTATGTTATATATCTTTATTAACGAATCAGGATCATAAGAAAAGATTCATTTATGAAGCTACTTATATACCGATTACCATACTGATTTATTAACATCCTGAAGAAGAAAGATGATCCAGTAAATTAATTGAAAAAAATATTCTGTTGAATAAGAAATAATTTGAAGTATATGAGATGTTTAAAATCAGAACAGTCACAAAGGGTAGAAAAATTAATAGACAAGATCACCGAGACTTTATGTAAGACTTTATATAAGGTCACCGAGATTTCTTTGTGTTGACCGATTAATAAAAGATTAGAAGAATTAATTTGTCTTATCTTAGGACAAATTGAGCTTTAATGAGTTGATTAAACTCTTGAGTTAATAAAGCTGACGAAGGGGACGGAGGGGGAGATTTTCTTTCGTAGGAGACGATGTACAGTGAATGGGATAATAGAAAGAATTGTCGATACCTGTGTACTATAAAGGGCGTACATTTCAAAGGAATTACACTGGTGTTGCATGTAAAAAGGACTATTCATTCAATATTCCTCATCTTTCGTTTTCATTTTCCTTGTCCAACATACTGAAAATGTATAATTAAATCTATATGCTAAAATTAAATGGCCTCTTTATGTTGTTAAGGACAATATCATATATTATTTGTATATGTCGTGAAAACAAATTCGATTACATGCTAAAGAGGGAAACATATACGAAATAAAAAATGTCTGACGGTCCCAAGGATAAAATTATTAAAATTTGTAGAAAAGTTCAAAACTTTATTGTATACATATATATATATATATATATATACATACAAAAAAAAACTCAAATAAGACTCGTGAAAAATCTTTGATACTGAAATTCTTTCAGAATGAAAAACTGATAGCTCTTTAAGCCTGCATTCGCAAAGCACCATCCAATCTAATTGTCTCCCCATTTAATAACGGGTTTTCAACGATCTGCTGTGCCAACATGGCATACTCATCGGGACTCCCTAATCTCTGAGGAAATGGGATGCTCTTCGCCAAAAAGACGCGCACTTTTTCTGGCAGCGCCCTTAATAACGGAGTATCAAAAAGTCCTGGAGCAATTGTTACAACACGAATTCCATCCTTGGAAAGATCGCGAGCGATAGGTAAAGTCATTCCTACGTAAAAAATATAAATTATAGAAAATAAAAAACTAAACATGTAAATAAATAAAAAGAGTAAGAAAATGAAATGACAATACCTACGACTGCTCCTTTCGAAGCGGAATAAGCAGCCTGTCCCATTTGACCGTCAAAAGCCGCGACACTTGCGGTGTTAACAATTACACCTCTTTGACCATCTTGATTAGGTGTGTTTTCAATCATCAAGCCGGCAGAGAGGCGAATAGCGTTGAAGGTGCCGATGGTGTTGACTTGGATAATTTTAGCGAAATCCTCCAGTTTGTGAGGAATTTTTTTATTACTGTTATACGTCTTGAAAGCTATGGCAATACCGGCGGCGTTGACGAGAACGTCAAGCTTGCCAAATTTTTGTTTCGTAAGATCGAGAGCAGCTTGGACATCAGATTCCGAAGTTACCTTCGAAGAAAGAAAGTTAAGACGTTACATTTAACTGATTGTGAGATAATAAGCTAAGAATACATGATATATAATAAGAATAAATAGCACAAAATAATATTGATGAAAAATTACAAGTTATAATTTTAAAATATAGATAATACATATTTTAATGTTTTAAATACATACATCCATAGGTGCGAATACCGCATTGGCCTCTCCCAATTCGTCGGCCACAGTTTTACCTTTCGAAGTAGGTAAATCGCCAACAATCACCTTTGCACCTTGCTTGACGAATCTTTCTACCGTACCACGGCCTAGCCCGGAGGCACCGCCTGTCACCAAAGCCACGGTACCCTATAATAAATAAAAACAGTTTTGATCTCTCTTTTTACCACAAATGAATCCCATTAAGCATTTTGATACAAAATGTAATCGTTTTAATTTTTACATGCAATTATCTCCAAAGCTGACATCCCGGATAAAAAAATATATTAGATAAAAATTGTTCTCTTTGGAGAGAAACGTCTTATAATTATATCACAACTTTATTCCAAATGCTTGCGAGTTGCTTAACAAGATTATTTATTTCAAAGGCTGCGTTCCGAGCATTCAGCCAATGCTGAAAATCTAAGGTGTGAATATCAGAGAGCAATCTAAATAAGGCCATATGTTCCTTTCAGGATGACCTTAACCTTTAACCCGACCGTCATTGTCCAAAAACAAGAACTGTAGGATGACATAATCCTAAATCAAATCCAAGAAAACCCTGTGACATTTTTTGATGTGAAAAACATAGTGTATAAAATACATTAGATTATTATTAAAATATATGTACGATAAATATATGTATACAGCTATATATACACCACTGTAATTAGAGACATAAAACAAATGGCAAATTGCTGCTGTAATAAAAGATATAAGTATGAATACATTGTTTAAACGACAAACATACCTTCAACATTTTCGAGTTTCAATTTTTCTTTGAATATAAATGTTAATAAGCTTCACGGCCACGGCCCTCACTATAGTCACGAGGATCGTCCAAGCTTTATTGAAATTGAAGGTCTTCTAAACACGTCGTGTATTTTATACTTGGATTGGCTGGGGGATAAATTCCAATTATTCCAACAATGAATCGCAAGAAATTATCTCGGTGGACTTTAGATCCTGATGAGATAACAAGTTATTAGCAGGGAGTGGGCAATGTTATAGATATATATTGGACGGATGAGAGACCTAGACCAAAAAAAGAAATATTGAAGGTTACATCTATTGTGTGTATAGAAACACAAACTACTTCAATTAATAAATAATATTTAGTATCGTAGTGCAAATGCAAATATTTTACTAAGCTTCCACGTGGCGAAGACTTATTGGCGGACTTGGAGTGATTTTCACCAGTTTTGACCAACATTAAAACTCCAATTAGCTTAATCGGCGATTAAAATACTTAGTTTAAATCGATTAGTCAATGTATGCATATTTTAATCACAAAAATAACAAAGTTGCGATAAACGTTGTTGCGATACTGTACGCCGCGCGTGTAAAGTCTTGGAAAAATATATTTTAATTACAATATTAAAATATTAAAATGTAAATGTAATATTTTTCTCATAAGCTAACGTAAATTAAAGAAATTTTGTTCAATTAACTTATATAAATAAATCAGATTCATTCTTTTTTAAATCAAACTCTACGGATGATTAATTGTCATTTTGATGACATATTAAACATATATTGCATTGTTTACAATAAATTGTTGAAGATTCGTATTGCATTTGCGTCCGCAGGAAGAAGAGATTTTCCAGGGACAAAGATACTGTTACTAGAAAGCGCACTATCCTATTGGATATCAGCGTAGGATGAATATTTTACTATCAAGTAAACAGAACAGAACGTAGCGACTGTAGCGTGTGTGTGACTCAAACGTCATGCGTCAAACGCCGAGAACCGACGGAGACGATCGTTTGTTATAATTGTCTGGCATTAATCAGTATCACGCCGAAAAATGTCGGCGATGTTGACTGCCGATTGGTTTCCCCTGGGACGAGACGTGTACTTTCGGTAAATGTACCCTGAAATTTACACATCTGACAAGTACAACGCTTTTGCACGCGGTTATGTTCTGCGTGACAATGAAGCTGTCACTCTGCTTGACACATCTTTACTAATGGCCCGTTACCGACTTTTATTGTAGCAAATTCGAGCTGTACCCGATATCCTTCCAGTACGAGATTTCCAGCAACAATTTGTTAGTGGCGGCTCCATACGGGGGCTCCATCGCTGTAACGAGGAACCCTAAGAAACTCGTCAAAGTCCAAGGGGCTAACAAGCCTTTAATATTGCTGTACACCGCGTCAGGAAAACCGACAGCCAAGCTGCAAGTGAGATCTCTTTAGTACGGAGACTCTACGACCTTAGCTTTCTTTACATTTATTCCTTATTCTTTGCTTAACTTTCTATTAGTGGAGCAGTGGACAACTGATATCGTTCGGCTGGTCCCAGCAAGAAGAATTGTTATGTGTGCAAGATGATGGCATGGTTCTCATATACGACATGTTCGGAACTTATCAGCATACCTTTAGCATGGGAAATGTAAGTCAATGAGCTATAAATCTCTAATTATGGATGAATTTTTTGATACGCATTATTTTTTTTCCTTTCAAGGCAGCCAAAGATACTAAAGTTATCGATGCAAAGTTCTTCGCGACATCTAATAGTACTGGGATAGCCGTTTTGACGTCTACCAATCGTATATTTCTAGTGAACAATGTGTCTGAACCTAAAGTCCGACCGATCACTGATATGCCAAGTAAATTATATTAAATATAATATATTTGTACGCGTTCCTTGAATTTTCACTGTTATCACAATTTTTACTTCTAGGATATCCAATTGATTGTTGGTACATGGTACATTGCGACAGGGAGACACAAGTAATTTTGTCAAATAGAGAAGGAATATTTGTAATTCATCAGTCCCATCCAAACACTTATTCATTTGTAAGCATACTATTCATATAATTCATTTGACGTGAATTCTGTGCATTTGAATCAATATTTAATTCAAGTTGCTTTATTTTGCTTTTAGAGCAATCTCTTCGGTAATAAGATCAATAATGTGATAGCGATAGCTGTGTCTACCAATAATCGACACATTGCGCTTTATTCCGATACTGGACACTTGTACATTGGTTCGATAGACTTTAGAGAGAAGTATTGTGAATGTTATACAAATATGAAGGAACCTCTTGCAAATATAGCTTGGTTAGTAAACGCAATATAATTCAAATTTATTTAAATTTAATAACATAAATTTTAGAGAATACAATATTAGGATTAGGACAAATGTTTACAGGTGTGGTACGGAAGCCGTAGTGTGCAGCTGGAACAGTACGATAATGGTGGTGGGACGTACAGCTGATACTATAGTATACAATTACGATGGTCCGGTACACTTGGTCACAGAGATTGACGGAGTACGTGTGTTGTCGAGTAGTTCGCACGAAATGATACAGAAAGTACCAAACGTCGTCCAAAGAATATTTAGAATCAACTCGACGGATCCTGCTTCCTATCTCCTAGAAGCTTCTAAGCAGTTTCAGAAGAAAAGCCATAAGGCCGACAGTTATATAGATTTAGTGAAGGATAAGCTGGACTCGGCGATAAAAGCGTGTATTGACGGTGCGAGTCACGAATTTGATTTCGAAACGCAAAAGATTCTGATGAGAGTAAGTTGAATATAAACTTACATTTGTTGAGATATTAAAATTATTTAACAATGTCAATTTTTCGTCAGGCTGCCAAGTTTGGAAAAGGATTCAGCAAAACGATAGATTCAGAATATTACGTTCAAATGTGCAGGATTTTGAGAGTCTTGAATGCAGTGAGACATCCTGCTGTGGGGATTCCGTTAACATATACGCAGTATCCTTTTGTATTCAGTTGATATACATTGTGTAAGATCTCTTCATGCGTTCTTCGTATCATTTTGATAATTGTTGCAATCTACGTAAATCCTTAATGATCCTTAGATTTAATATTCTCACAAATCAAGTGCTATTAGATCGGCTGGTAGCACGAAGACATTATTATTTAAGTATACAAGTAGCGCGTCACTTGCAATTACCCGAGATTGATGGAGAAAGTAGAATATTAGCACATTGGGCTTGCTACAAAGTAAGAAATGATATGTAAAAAGACGAGTTTTACGAGCTGTTTTTAAAATATATATTTTCTTTTTGTACTTCATAGGTGAAACAAACGCAGTTAGATAAGGAACAAATAGCAGAGGAGATCGCTGATAAATTAGGATACGCTCCTGGTGTTTCATATAGCGAAATCGCGAAAAGAGCGGCGGATTGCGGACGAAAGCAATTGGCCATAAAAGTAAATTTCTTAATGTATACGAATACGTTGGGTATTATATAATTTACCGCGGGAAACTATTTATACATTAGCATCCTTTCAGTTAATCGACTACGAACCGCGTGCGCGTCAACAAGTACCCTTGCTGTTGACACTTGGCGAGGAGCGTGCTGCTCTGCATAAAGCAGTCGGAAGCGGCAATACGGATTTAGTCTATACCGTCATTCTTCATCTCAGGGAAAATATGACTCTCGGAGATTTTCAAGTAAGCAGATAATACTTCATTCCAAGCGCAGATGGATTACATTGTTCTTATAACTGATCTTTAATGCAGATGTCTATAATGCATTGTCCTCTGGCAATGGCATTGTATATTAAATATTGTCAGAGCCATAATAGAGAGACATTGCGTGATATTTACAATCAGTACGACGATTTCCATTCGCAAGCGGTATGGTTTATCACCGAGAGTTATCAACGAAAGGTTGGTACAATTATTTATACGTTTATAATTTTTTTTATAATATAAAACAGGTAAAAGCATATTGCCTATTTTTAGAACACGATGTCGAGAGATGCATTACTGCAGTCTGCTCAGGAAAATTTCAGATTAGCTCGTAATGATACTAACGCGTCATTAACAGAAGAACAGATAAAACTGTTGAAGTATCAGAGATCTTTAGAGGACACGCTACACGAATCGGTAGTAGGAAAGCCTCTGCACGATACTGTGAAAATATTATTATTGCGTAACGAATTGAAATTAGCGGATAAATTACGATCAGAGTATAAAATACCAGATCGGAGGTATACTAATTTTTATAACTTTAAGCAAATTATTTATGTTGTCTCGTGTATTATATGAAGTGATATTTTAACACAGATATTGGTGGTTAAGAATACAATGCCTAGCGGAACAAGGCTTATGGAATGATTTGGAAAAGTTCTCGAAAAGTAAAAAGTCTCCCATTGGCTACGAGGTAACGATAAATAATAAACTTGCATTATTTTCACGTAATTATATAATTATATATAATTCGTTTATCGATGTGATAAAATAATTTTTCAACAATTTCCATGTTCCAAGCCGTTTATAGATGAATGCCTGAAGTATAACGAAAAATTAGAAGCAAGGAAATACTTGGCCAAAGTTAAAGATGATCTTAAAGTAAAATATCTAGTGAAGTTAAAGTAAGTAGCTGAAAATATACTTTTTAAAATGTAAATAAAATGTATGAAACATATATATATGTAAGTATAAATATGGAAATTCTGCAGTTTGCTTAGCGAAGCGGCGCAAACAGCGTACGAACAAAAGGATGCTTCGGCTCTCACATTTGTGTTGGCGCAATGCGGATCGTCAGACAGACAATTCGTGGATAAGATCAATATGTTACTAGCTAGTCTTAAAAATTAAGGTTTTTTTTAAGGTCATTTTATATAAGATGCATTTACATATATAATTCAGATAACGTAACATTGGACAAGAATAGTGATTTTAAAATAATTTTACAGATCAGTGAACATCCAAGACATAACTTATCGAGATTGGTAAAATAGTATATTACTTATTCCAATAAGAAATATACATCTTGCTTTAATTAATATCAAAATTTGAATCCGCTCAGATATTCTGTTTGTTATAAACTGTACAAAAATGTGAATGTATATTTGTTGTGCAAAATATTTGTAACTGAATTCTATACATTTATATTACTTTACAACGCTGATATGTATATAGAATATAGTAGTATATACTAAACCTGAGTATTCCCCATTACCGTTAAAATTCTTCCAATTGTCATATCATAAAATCTTTTTACTTCCAAAAATGCACACGCGCGTTTTTGGAGGTAAAACCACCACACACGTATAATTAAAAATATATTTTATAGCTTAAAACAAGCTGATTAACTAACATCTTTGGACCGTATAAACTTTATATGCTTCTCAACGAGATCCGTTACGATTAATTGTTCAATTTCATCACCGTTATCTAATTGTTCATTTGTAAGAGACAAAACATATTCAGTCTCCTTGCTCACAATTACCACTTGTTGCTTTCTAGTCTGCAATATGTTGGCTATGACAAGCTGAAAGACAAAAAACAATCAAAATTTAGTTATATCTTAGAGAAAACATGATATGCTTTACAATAATAATTACTTACATTATGATGATACTTGTTGAGGGCGGTTCTTGCCTTAGAAATCAGCAAACTTTCATCGGTTTCTAATTTAAACGAAACCACAAATGCTTTCGGGACCCACAAACTCACTAAGGGAGCTAAAATCTTTGGTACTAATTGAAGAGATATAGTTGGTGGTCCACTTGAGGAAATCTTATGGACCGACATCTCATGGGAAGGAATGTAAAAGTCCGAGACCGCTGCTGCTAAATATAATATAGCTTTGTTCTCCAAAGGTGCTAGTGCTTGGCAAGCGGATCGAAGCAGCCAGAGATATTCGGAGAGAGTCGTAAAAGTTAGTTGCAATAACTTTTTCTGATCGAATGCCTCCCTATACTTTCGTAGCACTGTTGCTACCTTCTGCGTATATTCTGGTAATACTGTAAGAATAAATGTGTATACCAATGACATCTAATTCATTTGGATTAATTCCGTACGATTATACATGATTAATTATTCTTCGCAACTTACCTGTGATAACGGAATTCTCATTATTCTCTGATATGTGAAGCAAATCTAAAAACTTCTGACCTATAAAATGTCTCGAGAATGGTTCCAAAGATTTGACTCTGAAAATGTAAAGGGACGTTTGTTATATCATCTCGTTAATTTATGCTATGAAGTGTATAACATCCTATTACCTGTACATAAAAATAACTGGGTATCCATGCTCTAGGAAGTATTCCGCTGAAACCGAGCCTCTGGTACCCGCGCTGAAATTGTCCACGAATCTCACTGTATTATGTTCCAAGGGTACCGTCGTACCTCCACTCTGCAACGATACACAAGTTGAAAGTAGAACATCGCAGAAAGGTCATATCCTGTAATGTCACAAATCCTAGAACTCACCGTCACCAATACCACTTTCTTGTCCGCCTCGAGATGCTTCCTGGTGAATTCCTTCAGCGCCTGTTCATTCTGCGCTAGGTCCTGAGGGGGTGGATGCTTCGCGTAAAAATCTTCCCACGTTGAGACCATCGTGAATAGCTGCTTGAGCTGCTGCGACCTGCGACTCGAAAGAGTTGCTGCGTAAAGAAGGAGAAACAATAAAAACTCATGGAGATGTTCGATAGATATATATTATATGTGTCGATACGTGACATACGTGTACTACATGCTACATGTATTACGTAATGAGGACTCTTAACCTCACCTCACACACGTCAACGCCGTCGAATGTATTATTCATTACGTACTGTTAGTGACATTTCGTAAAATATCCGTCTGCGATAATTCACGCCAAGACGCGTGAATCGCGCGAGCCGTAAATAAGAGTGTCGAACTAACCGAAAACGGAAAGAAAAGAAAATGAAAAGTGGTTATACTAACCTCGATGCGCGTCGAATCTTTTTCTAAAAACGATCGGCTTAACTTCAATCGTCGATTAGCGTTTAGCAAACACCAGTTGCGAGATTTAAAATCAACTGACGCCTTTGTACATCCTTAGATAATAATTATACATTCACGCGTCTCAATTTCCACGCCTCTCGGTGGGAATCTTGTCTCGCGGGAGTCGCGGGAAGACGAGAACACACAAGTCTTTGTGACACGTGACACGATAAATCTGTCGTATTTTTTCCACATTCATCATAAGTAAGAACATGAGATGACGTTAACACTGCATTATCTTTATTACATTTTGATATACTGACGTTTGATAGGCGAGTTATCGTTACACATGTATAAAATTATTCCCATTAAATTTGTTTATGTATAACGACTCTTGTATAAAATTCAAGATTAAAACCTTTGCGAAATATGAAAAAATCGTTGATCTAATAATACAGAGGAAGAGGAGAATGCACTGCCTGTGTCGGCATCACACACGACACACGATACGCGGACAACTCCTTTATTAAATATATTGAACTTTCTCTCCAAAATTAAATTACACACAATGTATAATACATTCAAATTGGATTAAATTACTCGTTTTGGGAGTGACTTAAAAACTGCTGCGCTCCTGCCATTTGGTTAGAAGAACAATAGCATTCACGTAGAGACGAAAGTGCTTAGAGGTAGCGATTTATATAACAATTTATTCCTATAACAAATACTAGTTTACATGGCGCAGCTGGGCGCAGCTCAGTATTCGGGCGCTGGGCTCTTGGATTTGCTGTATTCGTCTTTTGTCGCGTAGAACTGTAACAAAAAGACAAACGTGAGCACACATGGAGTTCTCCCTTTTGAATAATCGATTCATTCATTCGAAGCACTTGCACTTTCGACAATTGTTTTAAATTTCAAGATGGAGGAATTCTATTTATACTCTCACATATGCTACTTTGACATATGTGTACACATATATGTTATGTGTGTGTGTGTGTGTGTGTGTGTGTGTGTATGCGTGTGCACTTGTGAGTGTGAAATGTTTTTTACAGGGCACGCAAAATTATAAATAGAATTCCGTTCTGAATTCTGATGCGAATTGCGGATGCGGATCATCCAAAGTAGGTTTGGAGTTTGGAGCAACAATAAGGTACTAATTGTCGGCACCTTGTACTGCTTGTCCTTGTAGTAGTTCCACGGCTCGGCCTCCTTCTTGTTGAGCCAGGAGACGTCGGGGCTCCTTGTCGCCAGGCGTAACGTGTACAAGAAAGCGCCGAGGCCTCCTAGCCCTATGCAGAAGTACAGCGGGAGCAGCTGAAAAAGAGAGGACGTTGAGAGAGAGAGAGCATTGCATGGCATCGCGATTGATCGCGATGTTCCGCGACGCGGAGTAATCTGCGAGTGCCAAGTGCCAAGTGCTCACGGCTGGGTTCTTCTTTATGCTCCCCAAGCTCATCCCTTGCATCTTCATGATTGCGACGTCCAACGGAAGATCCGCGTGCAAGTCTTTCTCAATATAGGACGAGTTATCACCGCGCACTGTTTTTTCGCAGCCGCAGCACCACGCAGCACGACGCAGCACTGACCATACGAGCCTACGAGCGGCGTAGATTAGGGCCGATACCCATCTAGCGACTGCGCGATGCGCGATAAAAGGAGAGCGACGCGAGATAAGAAAATCATCTCGAACGCGACTCTCTTGAGTGCTAAATTTAAAATTTAAAACATTAAAATCCCTTCTCTCTATAAGAAGAACAATATAATATAAAACTAGATTGTATGTACCTATATAATATTTTTGTAAAAAATTTATATTTTGTATAACTTATAAAAGCATATCAAACATATTCTTTTTATTTTCTTATATTTGTAAAAGACGTCGGTCCTTGAGGACGACGATTGCAGAAGGCCTGAAGGTCGTCGTCGCCGTCGCCGTCGCCGTCGCCGTCGCTGTCGTTGCGCGACGGGTTTGGCGCGGCCGATTAACTAGAGTCTAGAGTCTCTATAGTGAGGACTGAGGAACTAGGGATTAGGGATTCTAGATCGCGATCGACATCGACGAGGCGGCGGGATCGAGCCGTGATCCACAGTGGACTTCCTTGATCGACATTATCGTGCGACGTATCCAGTGATGGTATTTCGCTGGTAAAAGTGAATTTTTCTCGCAGCTTTTGGGAGACGGGTATAAATATAAATGTTGATCTCAGAGCTGCGCGGGGACGCGCCGGAGTAACGGCACACGTTATCGTTGTCGTCGTCGGTGCTCCGTGCTGGTCATGTAACGACCCGGACACGTCGTCGTCGTCATCGTCGTTGTTCAACCGCGCCAAGCCCACCTAAATTAAATGTTGGGATATCCGCCGATGTCACGTCTAGAATATTCCACTATAGGTCGAGTATGAGCCGGCATTGAGAGCACCGCGTTACCGCGACAGTCCTGGACAGTCCGCGATCCGCCGAAGGATCGGAAGCGATGGGCTTCTCCACGAGCCTGCAGGGTCAGGCATCGCACGAGGCGCTGCTGGCCCGCCAGGATGCCGAGATCAAGCTGCTGGAAACGATGCGAAGATGCCTCACGATGAAGGTCAAGTCCGACCGGGAGTATGCCTCGACCATTTCCTCGCTCACCGCCCAGGGGAAGAAGATCGAGCGCAACGAGGATCTCGTCGGCAGTCTCATAGCGCAGGTGGTTAATTTGTTCTAGATAGCCGAATCTGTCGAACGCGCGAACAGCTGTGTGAGATGTCTGCTACAATAAGTTCTTTCGACAGAACGCCAGTAGAAATTTAATTGTAACGGAATCTGCTAAACAGAATATAACGACAGCTAGCGGCAATTGCATCCTGCTAATATTTTGCTTAAAGTATATAGAGACATACTTTTGCAGAGCTGGAGAGACATAATGGACACGATTGATCAAACGGCGAAATTGATCAAGCAGCAGGCAGATTCGATTGAAAATATCGTTGTAGATCAGTTGAGTACATTGTACTCGGAAAGAAGGAGAGCTAGAAAGTTGTATCAAGAGGAACAGAATTGGCTGAATAATCAATTTCAGCAGGTAAGCAAGATAAATATATATTATACTTATTGAAGTATAATATGGCAAAAAAAAATGGTAAAAATTTAGATAAGTAAATCTCAATGTGCTTTTGTCATTTAAATTTTCTTTTTAATTCATATATTTAAGCTGACGGAGGATGTAACTAGGAAAAAAGTGGAATATCAGAAAAGTTTGGAGGCATACAAATTCTCCAGGTCGAAATTTGAAGAGTTATATGTTAAGTGTAAGTGTTGTGTGCGACAATTCTTTTGGATCATTTCAAATCTGTTGTATTTGTGTAATAAGAAAGTGATACAGCAACGTAACTTCTTTAGCTGGTAGAGGAGGTCGCAAGTTAGATGAACTAAGAGAAAAATATCAGAAGGCGTGTAGGAAGCTTCATCTAACGCACAATGAATACGTCCTACTACTAGGCGCTGTGACAGAATGTGAAAATGATTTAAGAACTTGTTATTTGCCAAGTTTGCTTCATCGACAACAGGCTATTCACCAGGAATTCATAACTTCATGGTGAGTTACGTTATAAATAGCTTATGTACGATATCCATATGGCTACACTCCTGGCAAAGTTCTAACTTCTTTTATCGTTGAACAAAATCTTAATATCTTACCTCGAATTTTTCTATTTGCATGCAACTAGAAAGACGGAAAAGGTAAAAACTTTATGTGTAGAGATTAACGATTATTATTTCACATGTATATAATATCTAAGTTCCCGCGAATTTCTAGGAAAGGAATACTTCAGGATATTGTCAAGTATACAGATTTTACAACAGAGAAATTCTTGGAGATCCATGTAAGAGTGTTGAAGGCAGTCGATAATATTAAGCCTATCGAAGAGTATAGAGATTTTATTGGAAAGCACAAGTATATATACAAAACATAATTATTTCTACACAGAAAATATATTTTAATTTTAATATAAATGTTATAAATTTCGATGTTAACGTAGAACTAGGCCAGCATCTCCGATAAGATTTACATTCGATGAAAACCTTGTGGATGACACTTCAGGAAAATTATCGCCAAATAAGCTGACTGTCGATAACTTAACTATAGATTGGTTGAGAAGTCGTCTCACGGAACTCGAAGCTTCTCTAAAAACCACGCAAAATCGACAGAGCCCGCAATTCTCGCAAGAAAATAATGGCGATTCTAGGTATAAATCTTTCTTATCGTTGATATGGTGCATTAATGCTAATACTTTGTTACAATCACGTTCGACATCCTCAAATGTCTTTTTCATGTGTCCTATATTACTAGGATTTCTGTCTTGGACTATTCTCGCGAAAGAGAAGAGCTGAGAATACGTTGCCAGGAGAAAAAATTAAAGAAACAAGTGGAGGTCATTAGAGGCGCTCTCAATGAATTGGGCTGTGAAGAGGTACCTTCGGGTTGTGATCTTTCCGTGGAAGGTTCTTTCACTGATTCACCTGCAATTAATAAAGTAAGTAAAATCTAAAAAATAATTTTCTTTCTTTTTTTTGTTAAGAAAAGAAAACTAAATTTTGTTAATTATAATAGATCTAGTATTATGCAACTATTCCTTGATATTAAGAATGTTCCCAGAAATGTTTAGAGTTTATTATAATCAAATCTCAGTATCTACAAAAGTTAGAAAATCACACACACATTGTATAGAAAATTATTTTCTAACTGTGGCACTTATGTTACGAAAGTGTTATTATGTTTGATTACTCTTTCCCATTGAACGCTGAGTTGCCTGGAATTATAAGTTAGTTAGATCTAGCCCTTTACAGAGAAATACAGTCGCGGACAACGGTCTGTTCACACTGAGGAGAAATCAGCGGTTCATGACAATATTAAAATCGCCTTTTAAATCCTTGCCGACAATTAATGACTCGAAAAACGGAATGATTAGGGCAAATAGCGAAGGGCCTACAGCTAAAGCAGAAAAAAATATCCCCCCTGTTGTATGTGTTACACTTTATTCACGTGATATCTGAGTGCTCGTGTGTTTCCTGTGCCCAAGCGATAAGATGTTTGATATGTTTTATGTCATTATACAGATCTCATATACAACACATTTCTCTCAGCTTTTGGAGTGTAATAAATTTTTTATCGTTATACTGTCACAGATGTATAGGCAGTAACTAGTTTACCGTATTTTTTAATTACAAAAGTTAGTGCAAGGCACTCGCAAGCAACCTTGTCTTGCTACCATATTTTATATACAAAATTATGGATTTACATGATTTATTACGATTAGAAAATGTTGCATGAATAATGAGCATATCATCTAGAATATATTTTATTAACGTTGAATTATGAGATTGTGGTCAATGCTATGCATGAGAATGAATATTTTTGTACTAATATCTATACATTTGTATAGAAATAAAATGAGGATATATATGTGGTAGTGATTAAAATTACAAATTATTACTTATTTTACTGTCAATATATATTTGGGAAAATTAAATTTATTTGTAGGTACCGTTACGTAGAATCTCGCATTTAACTAACAACCAAAAAAGTAACGGAAATGGCTGCTCTCCTCTTATGGAAGAGGAATGGTTTCACGGTGTACTACCGAGAGAAGAAGTCGTAAGATTACTCGTCAATGAAGGAGATTTTTTAGTACGCGAAACAATGAGAAACGATGAGTGTCAAATAGTTTTATCTGTTTGCTGGGACGGGCACAAGCATTTTATTGTACAAACTACATCAGAAGTAAGAATAAATCTGATAGAATATATATATATATATATATATGACACTAATGCTAATATAAAACTTACTATTAGTATAATATTAAAATAGTAGAGAATTTAATTCTAATAACTCAAAATTATTATTTATTATTAGGAGGAATGTATTATATTTAAGTACGTTATTGTGCAGGGACATTATAGATTTGAAGGACCCACATTTCCATCTATTCAAGAATTAATCAGGTATCAATCGGCGTCCAACTTGCCGGTGACCAGTCGGTCTGGTGCTATTCTTAAGACGGCAATTTCGCGCGAGCGATGGGAACTTAATAACGATGACGTCATCCTTTTGGAGAAAATAGGTCGAGTGAGTAGGCCGACAATAGCTTTCTTGTATTTTATGTGCCGCGATATGATGATGCCGACGATGTGATACACAGGGAAATTTCGGAGACGTTTATAAGGCGCAACTGAAGGCTTGTAAGACTGAAGTGGCCGTGAAAACATGTAAGGTATCGTTACCGGATGACCAGAAACGCAAGTTTTTGCAAGAGGGAAGGATATTGAAGCAGTACGATCACCCGAATATAGTCAAACTTATCGGCATATGTGTTCAAAAGCAGCCGATCATGATCGTGATGGAACTGGTGCCCGGTAAGCTGATATATATATATATATATATATATATATATATATATATATAAGTCTCATTATCATTGCATTACACTAACACTGTTAACATCTCTGGCCGTCGTGCTATCGTATTAAAATCCTATACCCTACAATGTACCTATACTCTACACGCTAATCGCTAACTCTAGGTGGTTCGTTACTTACGTATTTGCGGAAGAATGCTAGTACAATAACACAATGGGAACAATTGCGTATGTGCAAGGATGTTGCGGCTGGTATGAGCTACTTGGAATCTAAGTTTTGCATCCATAGAGATTTAGCCGCTCGCAACTGCCTCGTAGGTAAATAAACTACATGTTAAGAGGGGAGGGAAAGAGGGAAGACACACTAAATTTGAACTTGACGAGCAGTGATAATTGAATCATACATGTATAATGTTGAATACAATGTCGAACATTATTTCCTTAGGATATGAATGCATAGTCAAGATTTCCGATTTTGGAATGTCAAGAGAGGAGGAAGAATACATAGTTTCGGACGGTATGAAACAAATTCCCATTAAATGGACTGCGCCAGAAGCTCTGAATTTCGGTAAATCACAAGTTTTCGTTTTCGCCGTTTTGATAATGTCAAAAATTTTATTGCTAGTCACCGATACATTACATCTTGTCTCTCAGGTAAATACACATCGCTCTGCGATGTCTGGAGTTACGGGATTCTCATATGGGAAATATTTTCCAAAGGCGGCAACCCCTATAGCGGTATGTCCAATTCGCAGGCACGTGAGAAGATAGATGCAGGTAAGAGCGAATAACAGAAATCGACGAAAAATTAACTGGAGATTAATTGCGCTTGCGATTATTATTCTGGCAATTTATGCGTATACTAATTACATCAGGGTATCGAATGCCAGCTCCGGATGGAACGCCCGAAGAGATCTATCGATTAATGTTGCGATGCTGGGACTACGAACCAGAGAAACGGCCGCATTTTGAACAAATATATACCGTGGTCGAGACACTATCGCAAGCGTATCTATGAGTATTATGTTGAGAGTATTTTACAGCCAATAAGAAGTATAAATTGGTGCTATAGCTTCCTGACTCTTATTTTGTATATTTACAAGTCATGAAATTCCTATAATAATTTGTATATATATCGAGCTTTAAAGATATGAAATGCTCACACACAACCAAACCGTATTTTATCTTACAAATATACATATGATATATCGAGGAAAGATATGATTGGTGCAACCGTCTGTTTGATCCACATTAGCGAGATACTTCTGATACATTGAATAAAAAGAATCTTAACTCACGATGCATTACAGAACAAATTCCAGTTGTTAAATCTCCTGAAGAAAATATTTTCAAGAATGAATGCCGCACAAAGTATTTTAGAAAAAAAAAATATATAAATATTTTATTTTTTATTTTTTTTCGCTCTATCCATTTCGCGTGAACTTTTTTATTATTTACACAATCACGTTTCTACGTTTCGTCGAGTTACATGATCACAACACGAGTATTCATGTGAAACTTTTTACTTTTCACGTTTCCGTCGTCGGGGGAAAAGTTACATGATCGCTGCCCTGCGAAAACGACAAAAGAGAAAACAATTCTGAATTATTCTGTCATGCTTTTCCTTGACATGCTGTGTGTAGGACACATATATATTTATCAATATAAAACATATTAATTGCCATTATATACGTCATTACGAAATCATGTCAATGTGAATGCTATTGTTTATGTTTTTAATTCGTAATGTTTAATTATTGTTTTATAAATATAAATTATTATATTTCTCCGTCCACATAATAATTCAATTTATTTTACAAGTAATATTGTTATCACTTTCATATATATAATTTGAATTTATATGTAATATTATAATATGTATTTTTATTGCGTATTCACGAATATGACGTAGCATATTCTGTGCTTTATTTATTCAATTTTATCGTGTGTTCTCTTTAATATTTTGTAGTGTTTCTCGGATGTACATATAATGAGCATATGTACATTGAATTTTGTAGGTGTGTATTCAAATGTATCTTATATTTGTGTATTTATTGTAAATTTTGCCATTTTTCATGAAAATCAGAAGCACACAGTGGAAACATCGGAGATTTGTACATAAAGTATACGATCACAATTCTACATACTTACAATTTTCCATATGAGAAATTTTCAGTATATTTAAAATATATAGTAAGTATTTAAGCAATGTATCTGCGCTGTCGTATCGTATATTCATTCAGTTAATGATTCGTAGTATGGAATCTCGTTGAAAGGAAACACGCAAAATATCACGAAAAGACTAATATTGTTGACTTTAAGCCTTCAAAGAATACCTTAGTCTTATATAAGCCATTGAAGAGGGGAAAGAAGTAGAATTAAGACTCTTGCGGTATAATATCCCAACTATAAAAACTTCTCTCATTTCTCTGATGATAATCTTATATTCATAAATTACTGTGTAATATATAATCATGATGAAAATGAAATGTAAATGCATGTATCCATTTGTAATTTAAACGGCTATAACGTTTTTAACGCTCTTCCAAAGTTAATAATTCAAGATTCTTGTATTTTAGACGTTCTGTTTCTTGTTCAAATGACACACCAATGTTACACATTGCACGAAATTATAAGCAGTTTATGTGTGTAAATTATATAAGACTCCATTATGAAGAAATTTATTTTAACATATTGTAACATAATGTAATCCTCGTATAGACACTTTATTCCTTGTTATATTTTACGTGCAATTATATGAAAGACATTTATCTTGTTTCCACATATAAATACTCAATATTGCTGTATAATACATTAATAAAGATTATATATACAGTCTTTTACAAAAGTTCAACGTTTCCACACTTCTTAGACTCAAGACACTTTCAGGCAGACGAAACTTAAACATTCATATAACGTTCTCACATTGTATTTTGATACTCGCGGAATTTAGAAAACTCACCACTTGACAAATTCTCCAAATTACAAGTATAATTTAATAAGTTCGTCACTAACAGCCGATGGTGTTAGAATTCCTAAATCCGTGAACAACAGGCTGATGTAATGAGGTGGAGTATAATCAACCAAGGGATGTTCCTTTTTCAAATTCTTGTTTAGAGTACTAGATGTATACTACAACAAGCAATAATGATGCATCTTATAGACATGCGAAAAATATTCTTTTGCGTTGTTTCTACGTAAAAGTTGTAATTGATCTGAAATCAGTGTACAAAGATATAATTTACCTTAAATTCGTCAGGTAAATCTACTTGATTCAAAGGATAGATTCTCGCAAATTTGAAGCTTTCCGTCAATACATAAAATGGTTTTTTCACCTCTTTCGCGCATATAGCCATTGTATATGTACCTATCTGTAAAAGAAATGAGAATCATTTATACACAAATTTAAAAGAATTATACATCGCCGTCGAATTATCGTATACCTTATTGATTACACCACCGCTTTCCGCAACACCTTCCGCTCCAACCATGACCATATCTACGCGCTCCATCACGTATCCCACCGCAGAATCCAGTATCACTGTACACGATATGCCTAATTTTGTTAAGCTCTGGCACATCTCTTCTCTAAAGAATAAAGACAAAGCACACATTGAAGTTTACAATCGCAAAAAGAAAGACAAAGCACATTGATTGAAGCTTAAAATCGCAAGAATAAAAAAATAAATTTTTTTTTATTCAGAATGTAATTTTATTACTCACCCGTTATTGTCAGGTGATGTTGACGTGACGTATACTTCAAATATTTTATTACTCGCAGCAGCTTCCTTCATTGCTTGCAACACTACTCTTGATTTGGAATGCGTGAGTATAGTCTGATAAAAAATAACACAATAAAAGTAAAAAGAAAAAAAAAATAGGAATATCTCAAATATTTCTTATATATCTGTTCTTACCGAGCCATCGGTAATAAAGTGTGCTGCTACCTTGGCTACTTTTCCTCGCGCTGCAACTAATTTCTCGTAAAATACTTTGCCTCTTTCTAGCATGATTCCTTTGCATTCTGCGATTGACTAATTAAAGGGACAAAAACAAATTGTATCATCTCAGCGTTAAATTTTTAAGTCTGAATTTATTTTTAAAATTATAAGACAAAGTCTAAGCGTTAATATTCTTACGTGTGTATCCAATGTTGCTAACGTGATAAAACGGAGGAACAATTCACTTCCTGAGGCAATCGCGGTGACTGGAGTTTCCGTGGAGCGCATAGCGTCGATTGCATGTTGTAAGCAAATCCGGAGCTCCTGAACTGTCTCTGCTAATAAAGCGAAAAGAGCACATGAGAGATGGTTTTAGTGGAAACGTAATATTTTAAATATTTTATGGTAATATTTAAAAAGCTCGCTCAATATGCATGATAAATATATGTTTTACAATATTTATGTGCGTTTATGTTGGGTAAATATCTTAAGTATATACACATGTGCACATGTTATATTAAAATATATATCGACTTACATTTAGAATGTTTCAATACTTTCAACAAAGTACGAATGGCAGCCATACCGGCAGAAACATCCTTCTCATTTTTGATAATGCTGTTGAAATATTGACATATTTCTGCAAAAGTTTGTCAAAGACTTTATGTTATTCAACATATCATTATAATATAAATATTTTATGTTGACGTCACATACCTTCTCTGTCCATTATAACCTGTTATTTCTACATACAACCGGCCGTGTCAATAATTAACGGGACAGATGCACCGTTCGCTTTAAATTAACATTAATATTGCATCAGATATCACGTTGTGTCAACAGCTCTCGAACGTCGAGACACCAACGTGCACCAACGTGCATGGCCTAACGGAGGCTTCACACTGCATCGACATCCGATATACAAAATTCCGAGGTCCAATGCGAAATCGAGATTTCCAGTAATTTTGCCAGGGATATTTTTATCTCTAGAAAACAGATTATTTCATTGGAAGTTGTGCAGCAAACGTCGGGCATGAGATGTAAACCCACCATAAGAGAATTTTTCCTAAACTTAACCTCAATCTTTACATAACCTCATCGCTCACAAAATAAATCGTGAAATCGGTCTGTGTGAACCCCATTGAAATTCGACCGTCAAAAGTGTTAAAACGCTCATTGTATCTTATGATATAGTCTTTAATTAAGAACAATACGATGGAGGAAAAGACGGGCCGTCTCAAGGAGACTGGCGCCAACGATGTCGACGTGGAGTCAAAAGTAGGTTGACGTTTGCTTAAGATGTTTCATTCCGTCCCGTAGACTTCGTAATTCTATGTATGAAAAATGCATACGTTCGCAGGAGATGTTAAAAAGGAAATTGCAAATGAAGTCGGAAGCGCTCATATTGTTGAGCCAGGAGATGGATCAATGTAGGACACAACGAGATCAGTTTAAGCTGATGGCCGAGCAAATTCAGGAGAGGTTTCTGCATTTGAAGAAGCAGATGTGCGATATGAAGGAATTGAACAGGTCTCATCTCACAGGCCCATGATGGCATTACTTAAAGACTGTTCCACGATCCTTTCATTAGCTTGAGCAATAAATATTTTTTGCAGGTGTTACAGCTTAGAGGACGATTTTAGAACCTTGGATCTATTGACGGAAGGACGAGAGCAAAATAAGTGCCTCAGGCTGCAGGTTGAAACTTTAAGGCAGAAGCTAGCGGATGCCGAAGGTGATATCAAGGTGTTGCGTATTAATAATAATCGTATGCCAATTGAACCGCAAGAAACTCAATTAGCACCATCCATGCACCAAAGAGAAGAGATGATAGAACAGTTAGAGAAGCTGAACTTAAAGGTAAGCGTAAAGAGAAAAAATTAATATCACAACTGTATCAAAAGTTAAAGTAATGCACAATTTTTTATCTATTATCGATTTACCTTGTGTTTATTGTTAGTTATTAATTCTTTGAATTGATTTATATTTCGAAAAGATATTGCTATTTAATGAGATTAATTTCTGCCATAGTGTTCACAGTTGCAAACAGATCTACAAACAGTATTAGATGAGAAACATGAGCTGGAGATGGAGAGGGATGCTTTTAAATGTAAGGCGCATCGTTTGAATCATGAATTGTCTAAAGCTTTAAACGCTACCAAACCAGTTGATTTAGATGCCCTTATCAATGAAAATAGGTAATTAGGAGTAATTTAATTGTAGTCTTTAGATAATTATTTGATTTTTATTTATACCACAAATATATTATATATATATATATATATTATATTTTAGATATCTGCAAGAGAGACTACAGCAATTGCTTGAGGAAAAAGAACTCACGCGTCAATCTTTGTCAAAGTACAAGGTAGATTGACAGACAAATAAAAGATTACAACGCGTTCCTTTAATTTGTGACTATTTCTGATATTAGGCAATTAATTTTTTCTAGAGTATGTTGGATAGTAAAAGGGTAAAAGGAGCTATCAAGTTGGGAGCAAATTCTGCGGCTGGAACAGTGATGACTCACAAACAAGGTAAAATATATTTATACACGCATGAAGATTTATTTATCATTAAATCTTTCACACGAAGGAATATATTTTCTTTCAATTTTAGTCGAACAGCTCCTTCAAGAAAGTTCTTATATACCGCCTCAGAAATCTGCTGCTGCCGTTACTGATCTACGGTGCCTTTGCACTGCCTTGCTGGAGGCTTTAAATGACAAAACTTTAGCTTTGGCGCATCAGAAGAAAGCGAACAAGTAAATAGTTGAACGTTAATTGCATTTATATACTTGCGTTTCTATAGATTCACTTGTATATGTTGAATTGCAGAATATTGGCATTGAGAATTTGTGAATTGGACAGTGCTGTACAGTCACCAACCATGAAGCTCTTGGAGGGATACACAAGCGCCAATGTTGATTTGAGATGTAAATATAACCAGATAATTGTAATCATAGTTATTGAGTTAACCCTACTATTTGTAGCAGATCTATTTTATACCACTGTTATTTTTTGTAGGTGATAGCGACTTCAACGATTTAGATCATACAACTAACGGTAGTATAGATAATATCGAGGAAAACAATATCATAACAAGTGAGAATAATATACAATGTGACTCTTCGCCCGAAAGTCAAGTTATGCAACAATTGCAATCGATACAAATGAGTCTTCCGAAGAACTTAGGAGTATTGGTTCAAAAGGCATTAAATAATTTAAAGGATACTGACAAACAAAAGATATGAAATTAAAAATATATATTGCAGAGAATATATACATGTGCCTGTGTGCATACACATAATGTATATATAGGAAATAGAAAATGGAGTACTCTAATGGACAGAGTACATTAGGTAGTGCAATTCTTGAAAAAAGTCTAGTCGCTATAAATTTTTATTTATCAATGATAAATTCAATTAACTAATTAATTGATTGATTGGCTTGTCACGTAAACTAGCAATGTAAAGTGCTAGTCAATATTTTTATCAAATCAGTATTTAATATTTAATAACCTGAAAGTGATTTGATAGTGATGATTTTACCAAATGATGAAAGACGACTTATTATGCATTGGTCTGTTGTAACAATTAGTTGGACATATCATTTATGTATAGCACGTAGTCACAGCACCATAATACGTAGGTTGACAGTAGAATGATCGTACTAAGTGACGACGTTCTCGCAAATATTTTTGGTGCAAGACATTGTTCAGCTGATTTAACCACGAGTCGAATTGCAAACTAGATCTGTCCGTAAGTGTTGTCGATGGGCCCGCCGATCTCTTTAATTGATGGTAAGGTATATTTTCCCTATGGATATGTATATATATTGTTATTGCTAAATATATAGAATCATATTCCAAACGTGTTATTTTTGCATTTATGTATACGTTGTTATTAATTACACTTCTTTCAGCTTCATATCCTTCTGTTTTTTCCAAACGTTGAACGCTTGATTGTTGATAACGCGTCTGTCGTCGATTTGTTTCTGCAAAGTTTCAATATTTACTTGTTGAATCACTTGTAGCTGTTTAACGGACAGTTTTCTTCCTTGTTGGATTTCTTTTTCTTTTATTATCTGCGCATAGGCCTGCGAAGGGTGCGTTAGCGGATAATTTAGAGAGATGTCTGAATTAATAATCAATAACTTTTTCTAAGGATATACCCACTTCCTGAGAAGCTTTTTTACATTCAATGTCCTTCAATTTCTTTTGTAATTCTTGTCGTTTCTTTTCTTCTGCCTCTTTCAATAATTTTCTGTACATCATGTTTTTTTCCTTCCTCCAAGACTCGAAGGATAATCTTCTCCTCACTTGTTTAACTAATTTTCTGAATAACATAAATATTTTTTTATACGTATCAAACTTTTGTAATTGTGTGAAAATTGAAGATTTCTATTACGTATATATAATAACCCTCTATTTTGCTTCCTATTTTCATGATCGATAATATTGTTTTCCAGCTTTTTTCTAGTTTTTGCTCTCTGCGTTGGATTATTCCAGACTTTGATTATCTCCAGACTGGGCGCGTTATTATTATTAATACGTTTTTGATTTTCAGAAATTTCTGAACAAGTTCTTTCGCTGCATTTAGTACATACATTCGCCTATAAGTATAAAGAGAATGTTATTTGTTATTTATTAAGCAAAATAATTTTATTTTTTTAATATAGCTAGGAGATATAATTGACAGTTTATTATACATGTAACAAAATGAAATAGAATAGATAAAAAATAATACTACTTCAACTGATTTATTGCACATAATAGGTATATCTCGTGCACTAGATTCATCATGCTTAATTATTTTGATATTATCTGGTTCTTGTTTCATCAAATATTTTATTTCGTTTGAAGTATCCATCGAGTTATTATCTCTATCTGATATATTCCTTGCTAAATTATTTAAGGGATATGATATCTCCTGTGAACGTATCATTGTTATTTGTCTTCCACATTATTCTCGTGTATAGTTTTTTTTACAAACCTGACTGATCTTTCGAATATCTTTTACATTTTCCATTTTATTTGTCGTGTCTCCTAATTCCATCATCTTTTTGAAGTACCATTCTTCATAGATGGCTTGATGTAACTTCGTTATTTGATCTAAATAATAATAGTGTTTAACTAACCGTACGATGCGTTATAAGAGATGTAGAAATAACTAACCGGAGTCTTCGAGCGCTGCATTAACCATTTGTCTCACGATATTTCCCAGATTTTCAACGGAAATGCTTTTTATTTTCATTTTAACAAAGAAGATTGCAACAATGCTTTAATTTAAACCTTGATTTTTTACAAGAATTTTTATCATGTACGAAATACTACGAATTTAAAGTTTTAAATTAATTTGACAGTTGGGATGTCATGTGCATTCTTCAAATGTTCCGTGAAATAAATAGCATGTGCTACTTATTTTATTTTCATCAATTTTTTTTCAATAAAAAATAATGTTTTCAATTTGAAATTTCAATTAAATTTTTTAACACATACGTCTAAACTTCCAATTCTTTGTTTTACTGTTATGTGTTTCCCAATTTTTTAATAAACTTGTAAATTATATTTTATGTATTCTTAAAGAAAGTTCTTGTTTTTTAAATATTTATATACAGAGAGAAAGAGAGAGAAAGTAGGCGATGTATAATGATAATAATTTATTTATAAATTTATATGTTATTCAATGAATATACATATGACCACATTTGTGTGTTTTCACAAAAAAACATGGATAACTATAGATATTTCTATGCTTATGCTTAAGGAATACGGCTGTACACACATTTATAAATGCAACAAAATATCGTAAAATGATAAAACAACAGACATTTATGTGACAGATGTGTTACACCTTTTTAATATCTCCTAAAATCGTAGGTGGTTTATTATGACCTAACGGAGTGTGCTTATACACGAGACGTGTTGCTTGACATATTTTCAGAATCATAAAAGAAAAGAAGCACATATGCAAATCCACAGATATCAAAACCTTTCGCGCACCTTGGCACAATAGCGGAACACCAAATCGGGATATTTCTTCAAGTATTCTATATTTAAAATAAATCTGAAAGAATAAATTAATTAAAAAGAAAATAAAATATCTTATATCAACCTGATTTTCAGAATTTAGTATTCAATTTCACAGAAATGAATACACTCTAACATATTTTAATTTCTATCAGTCTATTTCTTATAGAAAAAATGTGATATTAAAAATCAATTTTACAAGAAATGTATTGATACATGTATTAACGACTTTTCTTTTTTTTTTCTTTACGGAATATATATTAGTCCACATTTATGTATGCATGTGTGTCATTTTTCAGGAGCACGTAAATACGCCACATGATTCCGTTATCACTTCATGTTATTTTTAATCCAGTAGATGAACTGGGAGACATTCGTGTACACGCCAGGATAGCCGGGTTCGCCGCACTTGTTACCGAACGAGACAATACCGATTTGCGTCCATTGACCGTTGATTTGCAGCATCAGCGGTCCACCTGAATCACCTTGACACGCGTCCTTGCCGCCCTGGCTGTAACCGGCGCACAAAAATTTGCTGTCGATCCGCTGCAAGTAAGCCGCGTCGCAATCCTCGTTTCTCCACACAGGCAGGACCGCCTGTCGTTGAACGGTACTCTCTTTCCCACCTGTTATACCACATCATCATTACGAAATTTATCACGATTAGGAAAATATGTAGATGTAAGAAGAGAAACACAAGTTTGTCAAACTTGAGATTAAAAATTTAAGCTCAAATTTAGAATTAAAATTTTAACTTTACGAAATAAATTTCTATAAACTAATTCTGTAAGGTGCATATCCTATAAGAGACGAAAGACTATGTTTGAGCATATATTAAATATTTTTTGTTTCTTTAATTCCTATTTAAATTTCGACTGGATCACAATTTTTGGCGTATTTCGATCCTGATAATGGATCGGTGTGTGAGACGAGAATTTAAATTACAGTACGTCAGACATAACCAGATGTGTTAATTACCGTAGTAAGTGGTGCCCCAGCCGACCACCGTCGGTCTGGCGCCGGCGAAAGATCTCTCGCGGACCTGCGGCAAGCAGATGGGTATCACGTATGGCGACCTTCTTATAGTTCTGGTAAGCTCGAGAACGGCGATATCATTGTAAAAACCGACGCGCGAGAATTCTGGATGCGCGTGAATCTCCTTCACCGTATAAGTCTGCGGTGACGAGGGCTCGTCATCCCTCTCCAGATCGATGTCACCGAGACGCACAGTGAACTGGCGGGCGGCGAAACTGCGTAATCCATTCAGAGATATTATATATTATATGAAAAATATTTACATATATAAAATATATATTTCTTTATCCTCCACAGTTGAAATAATAAAAAGGAATTTCTTGCACAATTTTAACTGAAGGAACTTTTGAAATCAAGTGGAAGGATAAAGATTCGAGTGTTGATATTTTTTAATTTTTATATTTTTGACTAAAGAGAATAAGAGCTGTGTAGATCTCGAATCTCGAATGTTGATGGAACGTTGCTTACGGCCGCTGTCGCTGATCTCGAGTGCAATGGGCAGCGGTAAGGATGTGGCGTGGTCCTATCAACGATCCCCCGCACCAGAACTCCGTTCGCCGAGAGCTATGAAGGAAGATCGCTGCCATCCAGGGCCAACGACCGGGTAAGGCTTCCTCGCCTCCGACCACTCGAAATTTACCTGAATGTATCACTCCGCACTCTAGACAGATCAATATTCTTTGTTTTAGATCTTTCCAAATTTTATCTACCTATTTTTATTGGCAATAAATAAATGGTGACATAATGAATATCCGATAAGAATTTTCCTTCAGTTAGGTCTGCCGTTTCTAACGCGTTAGAAGAAATGTGCTCAATTAAGTACCCTCGTCGTCTTGAATGAAATTGTTGTCGATCGTCGCTATTGTTTCGAAGCCATTCGTATTGTTGACCAACGAGTCCGGCGATGAAACAATATACGTAGGTCTCGTCGTCAAGGATGTCACTGGATATAGCGGTATCGGGCGTGGTGTGGGAATTTTCGTAGGTCGAATCGTCGGTCGTGGAGCAAGGATCGCAGGGGACGCGCCTCCAGTAGTGCTGCAACACATTTGTTCATTTAAATCTTCTACAGTATTCTACACGATAAGAAGAATATTTTAATAATATATTATAATTCTCTTAAAATACAGGAGATGACCAGCCAGGAAATAATGTGAATTCAATAAGGAACTTACATCGGAACGGAGGGATTGCTGGTTTTGTCCACTGGGCAGCAAACTCCTGGCATAATCAGACTCTTGAAGCAGAACGAGTGTCTCAGCTTGTTGAGGTCGAGCAACAATTGCGGGCAATTGCTGAGGTCCTGGCATTTCCCGGGTCCACCCTCGGCCGTCGTGCACGCGGGCGGTGCGGACTCCTTGACTCTATTTGCGAGTTCTTCCGTGGGCTGTTGCTGTTGCTGTTGTTGTTGCTGCTGCTGCTGCTGCTGCTGCTGCTGCTGGACCGATGGCGCCTGTGTGGAGGACACGATCGTTTGTCTCAGTGGCAATGCGACACCGCGTACTAAGGGCGCTATGCTGTCTGTCACGTTGCGGCCTGGAAAAGGAGATGAAAAAATTTATAAAGCGTATGTATGAATAAATAACATGAAATTGCTTAGCCCTCCGGTACCTGTGTAGTAACTAATATAAAAAATGAATAAACATACGTATAACATGTTCATTTACTAATTTAATATATTGATTTTAGTGATTACCTAAAATATTCTTAGAGATGGTGTACAACGCCGAGGGCAGCTCCTTCGGCGGATAATCCGAGATCTCGACGCCCCTCGTCATATTGACGATATAATTACCCACGGTGTTTAGGGCGCCCAGGGTCTCGCTGATGGTCGCCAAAGGGTCGCTCTGCTCATGCTGCACCTTGACTAGCTGCGTGTACGGACGCACTTGCGTGTCCCTGCGGGCATACACCGGCCTGTCCGATCTGCTCGGTCCACCATCCCAGGAATGCAACCACCCTCTCGTCGGCGAGTACGAGTTTCTGTATCCGTACGCTGTGCGATTTTTATCTTATGTGAGTCGAAAGCGGATTGAATAATAATTTAAAAAAATACCTAAGGATTTTAAACGGCGAGCGCAACGAAGCGAGAGCGCTTCGCGATTTTCGGTCGTTATCGTTATTGTTATCGTGAGCAGCATTTTTGCGCAGCGCGGGGGCTCGGAGGATCGCATAATTCCTCGGTAATTTATAAATCGTCGATTATTTCAATAAACCGCAGCCTCGTTTGGACAAACGTTTTATCGTAGGTATATATTTACACCAAAAGAGATGTTTTTGTCGGAAAACGAAAGTTACTTACGATAAGTGCGGTAATGCACGACTTCTTCGGTGTACGAGATGGAACCAGCAAATAGATTCCATATTATGCACAGACCTGCGAAACGCGGATACGTGAATTATATATAATTAATAATATAATTAACATTATTAATTTAATTATAAAAGTTATATATAATTAAATAGATATTTTACAAATGTCATCCCGTTATAAAAAGGCGCTCAGTATCGATGAGATACATCTGATAAATAATACAACTCGTGAAATTATTTCACAAACTTGTAAGTTTTATTGTAATTTTCGCTTAAGTCGGTGTCATCAATTTTCGGTTGTATTATTTTGCATTGATTTTAATTGAGTACATATAGTTTAGCGATTAGCTCGATAGAAGTTTAAGTAACTCTAATGATTAAGCTATATCGATTTTCGGCTACGAATTCGCGAAAATGATCTCGATGTTTATTCATGACAATTACGAAGTCACTCGTAGTCATCTGTCATCGGGAGTACCGTAATACACGCGTCGTCCATAATAAACAGGCGCGTTTCGTCTTACATAATGTGAAAACGCACGTTGGAGCTTTCCAATCTTCCCAGAATTTCTCGAAATTTTACACGCGGATGTGACGCACCGTATCTGCGTCGTTCGGTCCTCGAGATAAAACGTGCGAGAAGAAACGCACGCGCGGATCCGTTACTTTCTCTCTAAAATAAAAGAAGAGATACGGTATACAGTTACAAAAATGCGCGCCTGACATATGGCAAATGTATGTCTGTTTTTATTATTATAAAAAGCGCGCTTAATAAACGTGAGATTAAAGACGAGTTTAATGACGAACGGGAGAAATTTTGGCGATGACGAGAACGCCGATCTTTGCAAATGTCTCTAATTAATAGCGCAATTGCTAATAAGACACTCGATTAGATACTCGATATAGGATACTCGGTTCGTCCGGGACGCAATTTCATTTCGACCTTGTTTTACCGATCGTTCTTGTTAAATTAGGTGGAATTAAGTCAAGCGCGTGTTAAGTATCATCAAATCTCCCGGAAGCGCGTTTGAACGAAAGAAGAGACGCCGACCCGTGCCTTGGGGAATATTTCTAAACGATTTTGAGATCATCGTCGGGCCAATTCCTCGCGATCCGGATCCAGTTCCGGTTTTTGAACTCAATTTGCCATGCGAGAAGAGAATTTCGAGAGTTCCCCTCTAATCGGCCACGGCAATAAAAAGCCGGATTCCTCCTGCTCGAGAAAAGGAGGAAGAACTAAAAAGATGGGAAGAAGAGAGAAAAGAAGAAAAGAGATAAAAGATGCCGGCTATTAGAGGCTCGAAGGAATGTAAATTGGTCTTGCGGGGTCACAATCGCGTGACCCAATTGTAAAAGAAGTCTTTTTAAAGATTGTGTGTGTGTGGGCGCTAAGCAGACACGCGGCACACATGTCTCCTTTGATCCTCGAAGGCTCCGAGGTCCGGGTTCGATGATGGCGGGGGTACCGCCGTGTATAATTACAAAATTACGTGTCCCGTGTCCCGTGTCCCGCGCGTGGAAGTAAGATTTTTCGGAACTGGTTACAGCGGCACCACGCGCACGTCGCGGTCGGGTCGGGCCTCTCTTATCGATGGTGAAAGTTGCCCGGCGTGAAAGTGTGCCTTTCTTCTTCCGTTCACTGATTCACGTCGCCCCGATACATCGAGGAGAGGACGACAATTATTTATCCCTCAGCGACTCAGGAGGTAGGGACGGTAAGAGCGTTCTCTTGGGGTTCCGGCCGGGGAAACCCCGCGGTCGTAAACGCGCTCCGTCCTCTGAATCCTGAATGTCGAATTTTCACTTTGTCATCCTGCCGACGAAATGAAATCGACGACGTTTGTCGTAATGTTTGCTGTCGCCCGTGGCTCACCGGGGATTAGAAAATTCAGAGAAGAACGCGGCCGAGCTAAGCTCGATGAAATTCCGGGATTTTATTGCTCCACCATCATCGACCTCGCGAATTCTACACGAGGGAAAAAGAAAATAAAAGAGAGAATACGGCTCGCGTTTCTGCAATAAGAGGAAAATTTAAGCAACTTGTTACTACATGCGGGATCGACGTCCTTTTATCTCAGCTATACAAGCGTTACAAGGACGCTCCGATTACGTGCATCAGGATCGTTTCTCGCGGCATGCGGCATGCGGGTCAAAGTTGCATCGACCGATTATACCGCAGCTGCACATCGGGATCGTATTGTCTCTATAACTGCAATGCAATTGTATCTTGCATCATCGATCCCGCAGAATTATTTTTCAATTTCTCACGTGTATCCGCTTACTGATCAAATACAATTTGAAGTAACGAATTCAGCGACTTCACAGGCCATCGTCGATGCGTCGCGGCGCATCGTGCGCGATTCCGATTTGCATCTTCATATCGGTTGGCTTTTCGCCGTTTCACTGGCTCTGTCGCCAGGTTAACCAGTAGTGAAAATGTGAAAACACGAAAAGCAAGAAAAAACCCGAGCTACATCCGGCAAATCGGACGTTCGCGCCGTAAATACATTCGTGTTTCGTCTCAGAGAAGAAAGAATGTATTAAAGACTTGGAGTTTTCCCTCGAAAGATACGTTAAGATACGCTTCCACTCGAGCAAATAATTTTCTGTTACCATTAATCAACACGGAATACGCGAAACTTCCGTGACGAAACAAATTTTGCAGAAACTGACAAGATTATAGATATATTAATTGTTATAGTAGAGAATTTACAAGAAATGCTTAGGTAAATGTTAAATTGAGTACTAATTTTACTGAGTTTTGCCATATAAGGAGATATCATTTTTAACAACGAATGATTTGAAAGATATAACAGTAACATTAATTCACAAATTAAGATCAATAATTAAGAAAAATAATTAGATCAATGACCTGTCCGATAGCCGAAAATATATTTACTTATTTTATATGTCATATGTATATGTATATATACTTAACTTTTTTTATCAAGATTACTATATATAAATTACTTTTATATTAATATTTTGTTGTTTACTCTTTTTAGGATGACCAAATCATGTTCTACGAGTACGACAAAATCATGTTTACAATTTAATTCCGCAAGACTAATGGAGTCTGAATTTTGTCTGAAGCTCAGTTACGAAGATATACAAATGTTATAAAGACAACGCTATAGAAATTGGATATTTGGATGGTCATCCTCGATGTGGTGGAAAAATCGTCTTCGATTTGGCCAAAGAAATAGAGGGTCTCGATGTCTGTTAAATTAATTCCACGTGTAAGCTATGAAGGCGTTATTCTGCTAGTTTCAGACGCATTTCGGCCGAATGATTTCGTGATGAGGAAAGGGGCGCGGCTTCTCTCGAAAAATCTTTGTGTCGCGTAGCGTTTTATAATACATATTTATGTGTTTTTGAGCTGAGTATAGAATAATATATGCCCACGCACAGTAACCCAGATATGCCGAATGTCGTGTGCGTGCGCGATACGCAGGGGCTATGCGAATCTCGCGATATTATTTGCGACACGTCCAGATGTAGATGCCGGCGTTTGAATCTCCGAATGACGAGCCGGCCACGTTCGCGACGTGACAATTTTATGACCCTCGATCAGGCAATTCGCTCCCAAAAACACGCAAATTTTACAAATAAAAAATGTAAGATTTTGTAAGATAATACGAATCATCTATTTTTAACAATATGCAAAATATATTATCTTAAACATCAATTCAGTCGAAGGTCCATTTAACAAAAAGAATTAGAATTGTTGGAATCACCTGTAAAAATTATGTATATACATTTTGTAAGATTAGGTTCAATTAACGATTGCCTAGATTGGGATTAATTAGCGCTTAGAGCGACGTAAAACAATGCGGCTTTTGTGCGACCGGCTGAGTGCAATTCGTTAACGTTTTCGTATGTTCGCGAATCTGTGTCACGAACTAATGAGACGGGAATCGCTTTACTATTATTAGCGTCATTAGTAGACTGAGATCGGCGTGTCGATGCGACAGATTCCACGGCAATCTGAATCTTGATAGCGATTGACGGGCGGGTAAAAGCGGCAGTTGATTGCGGTAAGCAGCAATTAATTCACGGGACATTAATGAGAAAATCAATGCCGTGCGAAACTTCGTTTTACCAGTAGGTCACCGGCAGATCCTGGTATCGTTAGACAATCGGTAGCGACGGAAAACTCTAATCCGAGAAAGTGAGAATCGGCCCATGCACGAGACGCAGAGAATTTACGAACGGCAGCGTGTAATTAAGGCCACGTGTATTAAAGCAAATTAAACAAATAAAGCCGCGATCGAACCGACCGAACGCAGCGAAGGAGACTGCAAGAATTTCGTGTCCTGAAAATTAATTCCAAATTAATATTTTAAAAACATTAACTTCCCCTTTTCTCGTCACGTAATTTCTTGTCCTTCGCATCTGGACCTCTCTTATGTCAAAGATTATTATGTCTTGTGGCACTTTAAATTTTATATTTTGTATTTTAGCGATTTCATTCGCGGATTTATTTACTTTCGCGGATTTATTTACGCCATGTTACACGCGAAGTCTTCTTTTCGCCAGATTGAGAAGTAACGGATCAAGCTTAGAAAGCAATCCCTTAGAAGACGTGTGTGCTACTGAGGAGGTATGCAAATAGATCGCTTTCTTGCTGTCGCGACGCATCGACATGCCGATTCACTCCGTTTTCACTTTTGAAATCTAATACGTGCCAGCAGTCACACACTCGGACTCGTTAATAATATCCGTAGTCATCGTTGCGTGACGTTCTGTCGTTAATTCGTCCGAGCAGAACCGGATGGCAGGCGCCTCGGAAACGATCCGATCCCATCGGCGCGTCGTCGTCGGTGTCATCACTGACATGACTGACATTCGCGTTCTCGCACCCTCGCGCGCGAAAATCCCGATGTTTTCCCCTCAGAACGCAGAAAGGAGGATTTCACTTACTCAGGACCGCTGACGAAGACATCTCCGTTCGAGGGAAGAGGGAGAGCTTATCCCGCGGACATCCCCAGTGTTTGTTTGTCACAACGTCGCGGACGGCATCCGTGACACCCGGGGCACGAGAGACGCGGCGCCGAACTATTTTAGCTAAGAATTGTCGCGTGAGAGCGCCGGCGAGTTATGCATGGTGCGTCGAGAGCGGCGAGAGAAACAGAGAGACAGAGAGAGAGAGAGAGAACGAGAGTGACAATCGTGGCGCGGAGAGGGTACGACACCGGCAGTTAAAAAAATGAGAAGAGAAAGAAGAGATCGGTAAAGGAAGGAAGCGTGCAATCGCGGCTGCACGGGACAGACGAACCCGACGACTGTCCGTGAAAAGACCTCGACACACTTTACTCTCGACGAAAGATCGCGACCGACCGACCGATCGGCTCACTCGCTCACTCTCTCCCGTTCTTCGGTTCTTCCTCCTTCTTTCTTCGAGGCGCCGTCCCTAGACTCCTCAAGGGAAAGTGGTGCTCCTTCTACGCCGCCGATACTCCGCCTTTCGATGACGATTCGTCACGGCCGCGGCGCGGCGACGCGCAGGAATGTTCCCCGAGCCCGGCGAGTCTTCTCTCGGCCGTCTTCTGCGTGCCGTTCGTTCGCGAGATGCGTCTTCGTTTCCGGACGCTGGAGAAAGGAAGTGAGCCAGCCAGGCGCGAGTCGTGTAGTATTGCCTAAATTTATTTACGATACTGCGACAGTCGCCGCTACATCAAGTTCCCGCGTTTCGCTGTATAAAGTAGGCATAGCTACCGCGTTACTCAACACGTACAATTTGCCTCCTATCTTCCCGGAATCCAATACCCGGATCCCGGTCATGCTCCGATAGGAAAGAAAGAGAGAATGCTTCTCTCTGTAGAATACAAGAAAATTATACGATATATAACATCCTTCGTCGTACATTATTACATTCTGTTCGTTATTACATTCTATTAAACAAACTCGTTTAAGATAAACAGGTGCACTTATAGCCTCTACGTCCCTTTCATTAAAGTCGATCGCTTCGAATGACAAATAGCCATCCGAGCCGATCGACATCCGTCAAAACAAACGGATAATGCGTAATTTACATAAGAAAATAAGTCGCATTTTACTTCATAGGGACACTTTAGTGGAATCTATTAACACATGTACAAAATCCATTAGATGCGAATAATTATATCATGCCGAATGGACACATATAGAAGAGAAACGATAATGAGGAGCGCGCATAATTGCAAATTGTGAGTGCTCTCCATGAATATTAGTATGCACAATATGAGTTGTATATATAAAATTGATAATTCGTTTGACTGCAGCAAAACATGATATCGATAGAATGTATACGCGATTTTGTAATCGATCAAGCTGATGCGGAAACGGAAAACCGGTTTTGACAGTATTTTTACAGGAATTCTTATACTTTCAAGACCGGACGCTGCAATTCGCGCAATGAACAATTTGTAATCCGTCGCGTTAAACTACTAATATCCTGTAGTCACCAAGGAGTTTTGAGAATCCCGCGAGTGTTCTTGCGTTACTTGAACGAATGTTCGTGATCGCGAAAATTCGCGCAGTCCGATAATCAATATTTTCTCATGGGCATGGACGATTTGTACGCCTCGAACCGTTCGTACGACTGTGCTGTTCCGGGTGCGGTCAGTCCCATAGATTGCATCGGTCCGCTCTGATATGTCGGCGGGATCGGATGCCGCAATGTATTTCCCATGCTACTCGAGTTGCTCCATCTGCAACAAGAGCCGGCTTAGTTGCCAGTGGATGAACATCTAATGATGTCTCGTCGAGCAATTTGCTCGATTGTATCGTGAACAAAGGACAAAGTCAACACGAGCTGAAAGTTACGCCTGTGAATTAAATAGCGTACCTGTTAACACTGTCGGACGATCTAGAACTCCAGCTGGAAGGCTCGTTACGGGGATCGCGAGACCCGCTGCTCGTCACGGAGTTGAAAGATTTTGAGGATGTAGGTCCCGAATGCCAACCGCTGGGTGTACGATTGCTTTCCACATAACGACTTTCACCTGCGTATAACAATAGCATGCAAGAATGAATGAAAAGACGGTACTTTTATTAATTTATCATAATTGCAACATGTATATTTCTCTCTCCTTTGTACAGGATATATAAAAATTATTAAAACGTTTGCCAGCAAGAATAAAGTTCATTATACAATCTTATTCAAATGTAATTCAGAATTTCATTATATTAAACTGTGCATTTGTATTGTGCTTGGTATGCTTTATAATAAAAAGTATATTAATCATGTTTGCACCGACATGGCAGACACAACTGGCGTGTTCGCATTGAGTGTATTCGCGCAATATTTATTAGACAAACCAGACAAGTTTTTGTATAACACTGCTTTCATATCTCGTTCATTGAATCATAAGACTGATAGCAGGTTCAACTAACTACAATGAAAACTCAACAGAAATCATATAAATTTTTATTATGAAGCATACACATTTATAAAAGAGAATACAGATTTGGATTTGGAATGAGATAATAAATTTCTTTACAAGATTTAATAATAATATATAAAAAAAGGTATCAAACTAAAGTACTTAAAAATTAAGAAACCAGTGTTTAATCGTGACCCCGTTTAGTGTTCATTTGTGACCAGTGCTTAATCATTAATACGAACTTCTCTAATCTGAAATCATTAGGACTTCAGCAAAATCCTATTCTCAATTTCGATATAACAAAATAAAAGTATTTTAAATTTAATTTTTCAAGAAAAATTGTTTTCCATATAATAAATTTTACTCGAACTTTTAATAATAAACATAAACTTCAACATAAATTTATTTTAACTTCTAATCATAAACATTGAACAATTTTTTCGTCTGTTTTAGCAAAAAAATCTAATGACAAAAACGTGCTGGATTTGAGATACAAAAGAAATATTTATGTATGTGTCCAAATGTATTACCAAAAATTAAAATGCTTTTTAAATAAGCAAATAATACCTCTATTCGGCTAGTTTTTTACTTTAACTGTTTTATAACTTGGTTATAAATAACGTGTACGCTTAACTGTATAAACTATTCCTATCTTTGAAAATGTTTGGCACTTTAAATAAAGCATGATCTAAGATATTCCTTCTTATCTATCCTATCTTCGAATATTCTCTTTAGAGATATTTCATAAACTATAAAATATTTTATACAATATTGATAAAATCTACTTATCAAAATTATGTATCAAGATTGTTTGCGCGAAAGATATATAAATTGTAAAGAAAAAAGATTCCTTTGCTTATACCTAATTTCATTCTATCATTTTCTTAAAGGCGATAAAATTAAAAACTTTATATTTCTTAAACCTCAAAAATTTCTCGTTGAGTCTTCAAGCTTATTTTGGGCGCATATTTCACTGTTTTATAATATTTATATTTTAAGATATAATTTAGTTGCGCTATCTAATTTCACATTATTCATTGTATATCGTCCAAGAATTCCAAATCAAGGGTATTGAACAAAAATAAATTTACACGTATAATACCAGGTCGGGTGTACACACACCCTCTTCTCTCTCTCTCTCTCTGTGTCAGAAATGTTTCATGAAGATGTTTTGGCTACTGTATTGCATCCTTACTTAAAGTTATGCTTACATCCTGTGTACAAAATTAAAGAATAACCGTCTAAAAATGGCTCAGTGTGATATCAATTATAAGAGTAGGGAAAGTGATAAAAACTCCATGTGTCGTGTACTAAAACCACCTCTCGTATGTGTACGATTTATCATACTTACGTGGCGTGCTGGATGTCGGAGGTTTGAAACTATCACTGTATCGCGTATGAGTGTCTCTAGAGCTTCGATGCGTCTCGGGATCGGAACGTCGTACTTCGCGTTCGCGAGTATAAGATGTGGTATTTGGACGATCGTATCTGTGTAAATCCAAATAAAAGAATTTGATCAAATTTGAAATACAATTACTGCAATTTTATGACTTGCGGATACAACACGTACCTTTCCTTGACTTGTCGAGGATCTATAGACGAGGATGTGGTGGATAGACTTTCTCGTCGTACAATGACTTCTCTTCCTCGGGAAACATCAGAAAAGGTATCTGGTCGACTATTTCTTGAAGAGAAATCGCTACTTCTTTTGAATTCTTTTTTCAATCCCAACTCTTGAGTAGATCTGAAATAAATTTAATGGCATTATAACTGTGCTCATATGGAGATATATAATTGAATTGTTCGAAATATATTTTATTATATTGTCCGGAAACTTCATAATGACTTTCGATTGATAACGATTAAATGCAACAAAACGCGTCAAAGCGATTCAAATAAATACCTGCTGGATTCATATCGAGATGGTGGCGAAGGATCCAGTCGTCTATCCGGCACTCGTTCCAGCATCTCGTTTCGTCTATCGACTATTCTGTCCGGGCTATGTCTGCGGCTATGTTCCGTAGCTATTCGTTTTCTGTCAGGTTCCACGTACAAATCCCGCGGATCTCTCCTGTCGCTGGACGTTCTCTTTATGGACGGTGGCGGTGGCGCGCGTCGGCTCTCCTCTAAACGCATCTGCTGTCTCTTCAATTCCAATCTCTCGCGTTCGAGCTTTTCCCTCTCGAGCTTCTGCCGCTCACGCTCAAGTCGCAGTAAATCGGCTTTTTCCTGCTCGATTCGTTCTCTTTCTCGTCTCAATTTCTCTCGTTCTCTCTCCAAGCGCGCAGCCTCTTCTCGGTGTCTACGCTCTATCTCCCGTTGACGTTCCATGTCTTCTCTTCTTCTTCGCTCTTCTTCCCTCAGCATCCGTTCCCTTTCGCGCAATCTTTGCCGTTCGCGTTCTTCCTGAAATTCAAGATTTTGTTTCTTATACAAATTCGTTCTTGCTATTGATGATTTTATCCGACATTAAAATCAATGGATATATTTACTCTGATTTTAGCAAATGTGAGAACATCATCGCGCTTGCGTCGTTCACGGCTTCGAGATCGACTGTGAGAGCGGTGATCTTTGTCCCAAGTACGAATTCGTTTTTCTTCTCGCCTTCCTCTCTCGCTCTCCGGCTTTTTGCTAGTAGATTTTGTCGATCGGGAATCTGACTCTTTAGGTGGGTCTTCCTTTTTGTCTTGCATCTCGATTTTTATCTTCAGTTCGGCACTTTCATTTTTGTCATCAGATTTTTTTGCTATACAAACATGATAATTATTTAATGTCTATGATATCGTCAAAAGTTGAAGTGAGACTTATGAGAAAGTAATTTTCCCTTTGTGTGTTGTGTAATTATTGCTGTAAAGAAAAAATATTTACCGGCATCTGATCCTTTCTCTTCGGATTCCTTCTTAATTTCTTTCTCCTTTCTTTCATTTATATCATGATCCTTCGGCTTTTCTTTCTCCTCTTTCTTCTCCGATTTACCGTTAACCGTATCACGTTTACGTACGTGACTTTGCTGCGTGTCGCCTTTCGCCTAAGAAAGAATTTATAATAAGGATAAGTTTTGGGAATGCTGAATCGTCAAAGAAGAACAAACTTTAACGATGTCACAATCGAAATATCTCATTATTTACCTTTTCTACAGATATAACGCGTCCATGAAGCTCGGTTCTATGTAAATGCTGTATACATTTCGCAGCATCTTCGCTCGAAGACATGGTGACATAACCATAACATCTTGCTCCAGGAGTTCTCGCATTCGTCACCACTTTTGCACCTATGACCTTACCGTACTTTGAGAAGATCTGCTTCAAATCGGTCGCACGAGTACTGGACGATAAGCCGGATACCCATAAATTGCGACTGCTTGCATTGGTTGGACTGATCTGAGATGTCTTTTTATCTACGAAGAATGTAAAACACATGTTTATGTAGGATTCTAGAATCTATAATCCCTGTTTCTTTTTGGGGGAAAAAAAACCCATTACGTTGAAAAATAATTCAATGATTCTGGCTTACCTTTCTCTTCTCTCTTCTGGCCCTTATTGCTAGACTCCACGCTGAAAGAAATAATATCGTCTCATTATATCAAAAAATTAAAACTCACAATAATTTTGATTACAAATAACAAATTAATTAGGACTATAAATGTGCTTAATAAGTATCTCTGTAACTATGTTAAGGACATAAATTTGGCTAGCAACTTATTTTTAGGTGGTATAACCTAAATACTTTTTGTTTTTGGGAAGGTTTTTCACTCGTACACCATCTCGTACGTCATCAGTTCTATTTAGATTACTGGATGTGTATTCACTGTGTGTTCTCTGTTCATCCACTTTTGTCACTCATGCATAAGGAAATCGTGTCCATGCGGCAACACTTATCAGCTCTAAGTATCCGCAAAAGGGTCATCTGCTGCAGTTCTTCTGACAGGGTACTTCTTGTCATAATCGGGAGTTTTTTTTTTACGCTTTTCTCTCTTTTTTTTAGGGTAGTATCTTCAGTAAACAATAGGATCGCTTCTTGATAGTACGAGAACTTTAGCACGCTTTGCCGAATACAATTTACCATAAGATACTAACTGTCCTTTGTATAGTGACGCACGATGAAATCGCTGCCATTCAATGAAACGAATGAATGTCCTCGTTGTGTAGGGAACACAGCACACAGAGCTCGTCTGTTTTTTTTTCTTGGTATATATAGAGTACGTGTAATCGCTTTTATTGAATTTGCGAAGAAAAATGCAAGCGACATTCGAGAGACTAGTTTAAGTTTGCTAGCCAAGTTCTTGATTTCTTAACATATTTTCCAGAGTTAAGAATTACGGTCTAAGGGGAGGACACAGATTGGAAGATTAACTTCCGAGATTCGATTTATAAAAAAAGGGAATTAAACATAATCTTGCATGTGACGTGAGTGATCTCATCTTGGAAATCCATTATCCTGACGGTACAGAGAGAGAGAGATAGAGAGAGATCATCCCGATGATACGGTTATGCAGCAGTAGAACATCCCTAGCAGAGTCGTGAGCGACACATTTCCAGTTTGCCGTACCACAGTACTGCGAACCGTACTTTTTAGCTCTATGAGAGAGACCAACCTCTTGCTTCCTCCATCTCCACCCTCCTGCTTGATCTTCGTCCCGTTCGCACCGGACGTTGTCCCTTCCTTGCCGCCGGCGCCAGGTTCCGCTCTACCGCTGCCTTTAGAGTCTCCCTTCTTGTTGTTCTCTTCCATTTTCTTCTTCTCTCCACCATCTGCAGGGACAATCAAGGTAGCATAGTCACTTTCTGCGAAGCCCAGACTCTTCTCCCTCCCTCCTAACATCTCCTGCTTTAGTGGCTTGTGACTTCCAGTCAGGAATTTCGGCCAAGTCACTAATAAATTCACACAGCAAGCAATCGGATGTGGCTTGCACGATATTACGAGCCACCGATCCTCAATAGCACCGGTTTGATCCAGGAAACCTAAAGCTTTTTCGTCGGTTTTACGTCGATTTTACACGCGCGCGCGTTGCCTGTACACAAAGCTACCATCGATCTTTTCCACGAAACCTCGAATTAAAAATAGGATTTGGAAAGAAAAAAAAGAAAAGATAACGATAAACGCAGAGCATGCTTATCAATTTTATGAATTCGCATTGCTCTACGCTGATAAAATGATCCCTGCGATAGATTACTACTCTCGCGCGTGGGAAACGTGCTCTAACGTATACACGCGACAACGATTCGTCGAAGAGGCACGAACAATTCGAAGATACTGTGGTCAAACCTCGTGTCGTGCGATAATTTATTTTGCGGCAAATATTTGCTGGCGTATACTTGAGTCTTCTTGTATCCATATGATTCGATGATAAGAGAGATCCAACGATGCTCTACGTGGTAGGTATAATTAATGTAATTGTATAGCAAATTATAACGTTAACTAACTTAAAGACTACGGGATATGGCTTGTGTTTGCTCGAACAGCAGCACGGGAATGTCGGGAGGTGTACACTGTTTATCCCGGTTGGAAACCTTATCGATCACCATGCGTTTATCCCGGTCGAAACGCCATATCTGTTGCCGGCTTGCACTTGAATGATAGCACGCCACGTCTATCGTGGCTGGACTATGTCGCATCCAGACGTTGAAACGAAGTTCACGACGAGGCTTGAAGACCGGAACGGCGTAGGACGAGGAAGAAGGTTGCGGACGATCCCAACGTCGCCCTTATTCCACAGACGGTTGCACGAATACGTTCTTGAAGACGCTTGCTCTTGACACTGGCGCTTTTGCTAACTTACTCAGGATGCCGCAGATACAAATATCGCTAGCCTTGATACTTGGAATACTTATAGCTAAATTAAAAAAAATAGTCAATGATATGGCGAACTTACCTTTGTGCCTGTCGTGAGACTCGGTCTGCAATAAATAAACAAATATCTATTAGAAATAATTCCGAAAGAACTCTATTCTAGATCTGGAATCTTTGTGAAATTAATTATAGTAGTTTCTCTCGAAAAATGTCTTTTCTTGTCACCGTACCTCCTCAGCTAGGAGATTCTCCTCATCTTCTCCAATAGTTAAGTTGATAGAGTCCTCATTATCAATACCATTAGCTTCAACAGTGGTGGATGGCGCGTCTGATGTTTGGTGCGAGACAGTCTTCTCTGCCTCATTCTTCTTGTCGCTGCTCTGTGCACTTTCACTCGTAGCCTTGACTCCTTGCATTTTATCTTCCTGTTTTTCCTCCTTCGCAATAATATTTTTAACTTCAGGTTCAGGCTCCTAAACAAAAAAGATTAAAGTAAATTGTTAATTATGAACCATAGATCCAATCCTAATTAAAACATCTAACATCAATATGTATGCTATACCTCTTTTACTTCTTTCTTAATAACATTTTCTTTTTCATCCTGTGGTTCTGTCTTCATCTCCACCTTAGATTTATCTAACGTATCCTGTCCATTTTCTTCCTTCTGATTATCAGTGTTCTCAACAGAATCTTCTTGATTTGAAGCTCCTACGACACGAGAGAAAGAAGTTTAACAAATAATAAAAATCTGTCATTTTTACTCATTATCAATTATTGCAATATGAGATTAATGTTCTATATATTAAAAACTAATACATAATAATATTTAGAAATATATATACCGCCATTCTTTTTTGGAATGATTTTAGACGACCCACCAGACGGTACGATAAGATATTCCTCGGGATTCTTCCCTTCGTCCAGTATCGCCTAAAAATATATGTTATACCATTTTAAGTTTATAAATGCAAGCCATCATTATCGGCACACAAAGATTTAATTTCACCAAAAAATAAATGTATCGTGTCCAAAATTTCATGGTTTATCACTTTGGCTTTCTCTCGCTTATAGCATTATTTATGTGATACTCTTTCCACTAGTATTTTATAGGCTAATACCACGGTATAACTGTGCTAATACGGTCAAGGAGAAAACAATCGTTTATTCGCGAAGACATTAGTGTAAACTAAATTTCCCTTCTCCCTCCCCAAGTAGCACGGTCAGATTGCGCAATCTTTCGACAAGAATTCCAGCATGTTTTAAGCGGGCAGAAGCGTCGCTTCACACCTTTTACTCGAGCTCCGATACGGAAAAGACTTTTAATCGAAGGTCAACCCTTTCGAAATCGGGGCGAAATACCGTGACAACAGGCCCGCTAAATCGACAAGATCGATGGCGATAAACGCGCTGCTCGGAGCTCGGAACGGCATTCGAGCGCGAAGGATCGCAGGCGAGAAAAAAACGGGGATCGGCATCGCTCACCTTGGACAGCCGTTCGAGAAGCGCCGCTTTGTTACCGGATTTGTCCAAACCGCGACGTTCCAGCTCCGTCTTGAGGTCTATAACCCGGAGCTCGGTAAGCTTTTTCCCTTCTACATCGGCCATTGTACCCGCAACGACACGATCGTTCGCGGGACGGGGACGGGACCGACAGACGACAGCGGCGGCAGCGCAGGATTGACGTCGACGGATCGCGTACGAGCCCGATATCAAAGATTACGATACGCGCGTGATCACGACTGAAACAACTCGGGTACAATTGGCTCGAGGCGGAGAATCCCGAAGCACGAGGAAACGGGCACGCTACGAGCTATACGAGCCTACGAGGCTCTTCGATGGCACCGTTCGATCACCGTATCGGAAACGAATGGGAGGCCATTGCGTCTGATTGAACCATCGAATTGAATCGAAATAATCGAATATCGAATATCGAATATCGAATATCGCATTTAACTGCGTTCGGAAGAACGCGATCACGGGTCTGTTCGGCTCACGTTCGGAGAAAGAAAAGAGAAAAGCCGAGAAGTCGAACGCACGGTCTATTTAAATATTTAACTATTTTTATCAAAGATTTGAAGACTGCGAATTGTCTTTTATAGTTGAATCTTTCGTATTTTTTTACCTTTATTTGTCATCCTAATTTTAGATGTGGAAAGTGTGTAAAGCCTTGTGTACACGATACTAGAAATCGGTCCGAGTTTCGGTTTAAGCCAATCAACTTGCAGCTCTTACAGAAAAGCAGCAGTTTCATTGGCTTAAACCGAAACTCGGACCGATTTCTAGTATCGTGTACACAAGGCTTAAAGCCCGGTGTCCACGATGCAAGAACTGTGTCCAAGTTTCGATTTAAGCCAATCAACCTGCAGCTCTTACAGAAAAGTAGCAGTTTCATTGGCTTAAACCAAAACTTGGACACAGTTCTTGCATCGTGGACACCGGGCCTACAATGAAACTGCTACTTTTCTGTAAGAGCTGCAAGTTGATTGGCTTAAATCGAAACTTGGACACAGTTCTTGCATCGTGGACACCGGGCTTAACACAGCTACGAGGAACAGACCCTAAATTCCGACCAATCATATGTTTTTAAATCCCAGTCCGCATTGTTCTGATTGGTTGGAATTCTAATCTTCAACGCGTTATCTGCTCCTATAACAAATTTAATATTTAAAATTGTGTTTAAGCGAGTTTATAATGATTTTAATTTCTAATCAATTCCAATTAATTTCAATTTTTGATTAATTCAAGTAGCAAAATTATTTGAAGCAAAATTTCTAATTATATACATAATTTGTCGTCCTCAATCTAATCTTCTTTCCTTCTATCGGACAACGGAACATTAATAATTTTATTCATTTTAATAAAACAGTATAGATATTGTATAATATTATATGTAATCACCAACTTCGACGTCATTCTTATACGTGCCAATAGCACGTATACTACATACACGATACGACTTTCGAATTGGATCTCACCAATCTCACGCTGTTTAGTAAATTACTAGAAATGCACCACGCAGTAATCGCAACATTTTTAACATGTAGTGAAATATGTTTTCATCTCTCCGCTTACTGCTTTTAGTTCTCTCACTTTACAGATAAATCGCGCCGCGAGATTGTAAACAATGACGACGATGAGCGATAGCGATGACGACCAGCCGCAATTGAGCTCGAGTACGCTTGCCGCGCTACAGGAATTCCTAAAGGAGAAAGAGGAGCGAGAGAACTTGTTGAAACGTATATCCGAGGAAGATCGGATACTACCAGATACTCCCTTCGACGAGGACTGGGTGAGTGATAAAATAATATAATTTTAATTTTGCTTCAGATTTTTTTAATTCTGGAGAAACTTACGCAGTACGCACGATCTCGACGTTGCAGCAATTGAGTCAATTTTGGTACAATGACGATACGATAGAGACTTTTGTCAGAGGTGCCTTAAATTCCACCCCGGCAAACGGAAAGATCGCTCTGGTATCTTGTCCAACCCTCTATAGCAAATTGAAGAAAGAATGCGGTGAACGGCAAGGTATGATTAGCACTTGCATCCTCAATACATGGAGTAATTTGCAGCCTGAGTACACAGTGGAGTTAACGAAATAGTTTGCAAGTATATTATTTTGATTGCAGTTACCCTGTTTGAGTATGACAGCCGTTTCAAGATATTTGGTAAGGATTTTATACAATATGACTACAAGTTTCCTCTGGACGTACCCCGGGACATGTCCAGCCAGTTCGATTTGGTTATAGCTGATCCACCGTTCCTCTCGGAGGAGTGTCTGACCAAGACGGCGGTGACGGTCAAGTTTTTGACCAAGAAGAATATCGTGCTCTGCACAGGTGTGTACCTACGACATCATTTTTCTGCCAAATTCCTGTTGTGTACCGATTATTGTGTATCGATACAAGTAGGACACTATTATTTCGTGTGCAGGTGCCGTTATGGCGGAACTGGCGGAGAGGCTGTTGGACGTTAGAAAATGTGATTTTATTCCAGATCACAAAAACAATTTAGCGAATGAATTTTACTGCTACTCGAATTTTGACTTCGACCAAACTCTGAAAGAGTGAACAGTATTAGAGACAGTATTGAACAAAGATATATATATATTTGTGATAAATATATTTAAATGTTGATAATCTCGCGTATACTTTTTCAAGAACCGATACGAATGGAGTCCTAGGTACCTTCCCAATTGACAAATTTTGCATTTCTGTTATTGTATTTGTATCTTATTGTATACATATGTATGTATGCACGTGTGGCTATTTGAATTTACGCGGGTAAGTAATTCGAAGGTTAGAGAATATCGAAATGTACCGTCTGTTCTTTTTCGAACAACTTTCTGAACCGGTGCACCCTGGTGCAAGAAGTTGGTGCAATAGGTTCAGAAAATTCTTCGAAAAGGAACAAACGGGTATAGTAATTTCTTCATGTCCATTCCGCGACGACCACCCAACGAAATGGAAATCCCTAGATCGTGCGCAAAGGGAAGGGGAAGGGAAGTCTCTAGGCGCAGTGTCGCTTCCGCGAAAAAGTAGACACGCGATGGAAAGCGTAAATATTTACATCTCTTGAGTGTTCGTTTCGGCGCATTTTTTTTTAATTTGTATAATCATGATAGACGGGAACATCTCGATGGAGGAGGACACGGAATTGCGGGACCTGGTGGTGCAGACCCTGGAGAGCAACGGCGTCCTCGCTAAGATACGGGTGCGTCTTCGGAAAGCTATGTTTCGCGATTAAAAAAAAAAGCAATATTCCGCGAGTCTCCGTAGGTTAGGCGAGTGTTTTCGGGGCGATAACGAGTGGAAGCTTCGTTAAGATTATTCCTCGCGATCCCCTTTTCTCTTCGTCGGCCTTATCGGACCCCTTTTGTGATGTTTGCAGGCGGAACTCAGGGCGAGCGTGTTTCTGGCACTCGAGGAACAGGATTCGGTTATGGTGAGTGTTGTTGCAGCATGCTACAATTAAGGTGTAAAAGGAAAGCTCCCTGTTTACGAATCTTTATGTTCTATTGGACGTAGAAACCTTTTATACCTGCTAAATGAATGACGGGAGCATCTTGTTTGTAAGACGAGATATTTGCGCGTTATATATACCTAATCTGTTTTATAAAACGAGAGAAAAAGGAAAACTTTGCGTTATTGTTTTTATAAATATTGTAAAATATACAATTCTCGTGAAAAAAAGTAAATTATTTATGTATAGATATTTTTTTAGACATGAAAACGTATTCTCTAATTCTTAAACTCTTGCAAGTTACTCTTGTATCGTTATTTGAAATTTATATAAAAAAAAGAAAGAAAGATGAAATAAATAGATGAAATAAATGTTTCAGAATCCCGAGCCACTTCTCAACAAAACTGTAAAGCAGTACCTGTCTAATTCAGAAGGAAAATTATTGTTTTCCTTAGTTAGGGAGTTCCTAGAATACTTTGGTCTCGACTACACAATATCTGTATATGATCCAGAAACATACTTTGGAAAGGAATATAACTATGTAGGGAGAAATAAATTGTGCGAAGAATTAGGTATCGATTCAACCGAGCCATTGCTGGGAGAAATTCTCAAGAATAGCATCAACGGTGCCTTTAATAGTTCACAGAAGGTATTTTCTTGAATTGAGTTGATCATTCTCTAATTAATTGTAATTGTTAATTAAATATGGATTTAAAAAACGGGTTATATTGTCTTGGTCAAGCAATTAAATCGATGATGGAATATGTCATCCCATGTAATTAGCAATGCAAAATATTTCACTTAACTTGATGAGTTGTAATATCTTTGTTGCTAATACGAAAAAATGTTTCAGAAAATGTCTCGTTTCTTTGTTCGAGGCACATTCTGACAAAAAAATTTGACTTAACTTCCTAAACAACTTATTCTTGGCATTTCTTATATATTTTTCTGCATTCTTTAGAACGAGATAGCTCAAATAATTAAATTAAATACATTTTTATGAATCCTTCCTATACAGAACAAAACTAGCAACAGACACGACGAGACGGATGAAGCAACAACAAATTTTGCAAATGCGACATTCGAAGTGTCTGTACCGAAAATAATCCACACAGAGTCCGTGTCGTCGTTAAACGATAATGATTCCTCTGAAAAATTAGAGAGCATTTCCGAGCAGAGTCCGAAAGTTCCAATAAACGTGACAATAACGGACAAGAAATGCAAAGATCCGCCGATTGGCGCCGACGTTGTAACAGATACGTCGGATTACGATAAGCATCAATCTTCTCTCAGGGAGAGTACAATGGACACTGATGGAATTGAAGGTAACAGGAACAATAATGTAACTTTTGATAAGAGCACCGCAAATCCACACGGCACATGCACGGCGACGAACGATGTGGCACAGGAGACTGATAGTATCGTTACGTCTAATCAAATGAGTCCGTTAAACAAATCCGAATCCTTAATTAAGTTCGACGACTCTATAGTGATCGACACGCAAGCAAATCAAAATGAGGATATATCTAAGCAAAACAGTATAAATAGTTTGGAGCTAAGTATAGAGAATAATGTACAAAGTAAAAAACCGGTTAACGCGGGAAGCAACTTCGGGAAAACGATATATTTTGACGAGATTATCGTCGGCGGGGAGCGGAAGAACGTTAGTACAATGAATAAAGCCGAGCCTTTTCTTCGAGAAGGTTTGCCGACCATAAATCAGAAAGCTAATTCTATATTTAGCGATTTGCCGCCATTAAACGGTAAAAAGGCCAACATTAACGATCTGAAGGAATTAATGGATATTGGGCTTGGTGAGTTACAAAAAATGTAATAATAATATAAAGCTTATGGTTTTCTAAGTCTCACCTAACAGTACAGTACGCACAAATTTCGAAGAAATGTTAAAGCAATACATTTTTATAGCTGCAGATGGTTTAGATAACTATGAAGAAGACTTTGTGTCGTCTGCATCAGGTAGCGCAAACGAGCAAAGTCCCACTAAGGAGCCCGACAAGATAGACAGTCCTCTCAAATTACGAACAAAGAAAGAGGAAAAGCCTCAAAGTGCCCGTACCGAAGATTTAAGCGAAGAAATCGAAGAAATGGACGAAATCTTGAGTAGTACCTCTTGCGTGAGTAAACTTAACTTAAATTAACGCAAACGGCGGCACTATTACAACTGCAATTGCACATATTTTTCTCCCGCATAAATTACGTAACTATATACACATAGAACCGTTATATTTTAGCTCGAAGATATAAATACGGATAAGAATATATCAAACTTTGCGACGGGTATTACCGCGGATTATACATAGGGAATGTAATTTTCAATCGTATCGCTACAGATCCTTTGTAAGAATTCTAGCGAGTTGTTCCTCTTGTATGTAATCTTGATAAGATCGATATCCTATCACTAGAACGCAGCGGATATCTACTGTAAGCCGACTACTACTGTAAGAATTCAGCAATTCGCAGAGTTGAATTCATAGTTTCTGATAAAAGGCACTGCCAAGCTGTGGCTCAATACTTATAAGTTACGCTGCAAAGAAAAAATAAACGTAGAAGGAAAATGTCTGAATGCATATTACCACAGACGATACCATATTTTTGTACGATTTGTAAGGATAAGCGGCACTCTGACACCCTCATAGTTTGCAATAATTATGCGTATTGTGAACAATCGTCATCTTTTTCATAGATTATCCGAGACATTGCACAATTCAAAAAAGCAATACGATTGATATACTGTTATTAATACGAAGTATATTTCTTATTATTTATATTTACAAAAAGAGTATCTTCTGTCGTTCATTGAAAAACTAACGAAACTGAAATGTCAAGGAATATATGTAGAATTATATGAAATAGCAGTCACACGATTATATAAAATTCGTAATAATTTCAAAGGTTTTACACCTATATTTTGACAACATACATTGAATATTACCAAGTAAAACCATTTCATTTAACTTCAGACAGGCTACCTTCTACGTTATGTAAAAAATATACTAGTATTATATTACTCTTACAAGCATATTACGCAAATGTTATGATAATTTAAATATTAGAGAAGAGTCAAAAAAAGGAAGAGCACACGACTTACTACGTTAATAACTTAGTTATATTTTTCTCTCTCCTTTTTTTTTACAGACTCTTTCTATTAGCATTTTGTCGTGTTTACCGAAGTATCTCTGCCCTTAATTTTATGACTGAACATTGTCCATTACCTCATTTTACATAAAGTTACTGACATGATATTGTAACAATATCAGGAAATCGTCCGTCTAGAAATGGATTGCCTAAAAAATCCATCAAATTATTTTTTCGAATGTAATGGTGCTAAGTGTTTGAAGCTAAAGTTATTTATGAGAGTTAACGTTATCTAAGAAAAAAAAGAAGAAAAATTAGGTGCTTATATATTTTCTTGCATCCATGATTCGCAGGAAATTAGTGAAAGCTAGACTAGAATATTAATTTTTGGGTAATACAACTCGATCGAAAAACAAAATAACGAAAAGAAAAGAAAAAAACGTTTAATGCGGATATTTTGCGCCCCCATATAATATGCAATAACTAAGTACAACTCAAGATGGATCAACTAGATGCTTGACAAATCAAAATCCTTTTGTAAAAAATATGTATAGCCAGCCAGCTTTACGAAAAGAATTTTTCATTAACACGACTAGACTACGTTATAATATTAAAATTTATGTCTGGTTCGAACGAAGAAATTCCGTCACTAATACAACTTTTAAGTTCAGCAAGATTAATAGTAATTCATCACATAACTTATCCAGATGATGATGTCAAGGAAATACTGTGCTCAAATACTTGCAACATTTTTTACTGTACACTTGTATGATACTATATTTAATTATTATTGTCCTATTACTTATAAATTATGAATTCACATCCAGTACGTTATGAGATAAATATTTATTTTGATAGCAACTACGTGCGAAATGCGAGAGGAAGGGACAAATTATGAAATTACGTAGTAATGCAAACACTAGCTGATTAGCGGATGCTGATAGACTTCAATCGCGTACGAATCTCATTGCAATAGGAAATATCGCTTTTCGCAGGAAGAGTACAAATGCTAAAATAAATGGTATGAAAGTTTCTATCGTTAAATTAAATTAGATATTTATCAAATTTATTAATCTTTTTTGTGATTTATTGTATGAATATCTTTAGCAATGGCACATATACATTCTTTACAAAATTAAACTCTTGTACTACACATACGCATTAGCATACCGTGAGACAAAGAAAGATAAAAGTAATTTATACGAACCCTAAAAAGCGCTCTGCATAGCACACGAGAGTCCCTTCGTCTCAGCACTGCGTTCGCGGTAACGGAATCGCTTAGTTCGAACTGCCGTTTATCCCAATGTGTATTTAAAAAACGAAGAAAAAAAAAGAGGAAAAAAGCAGGTGTGTTCCTGACCAATCAGCGTGGTTACATTCTATTATCGATACGGCAATCTTGACGACGGGATTCAGGACTGCATTTGAACATTCCTACGCTCTGTAGAATTTAGACGAGAGATAGATACATTCCAACGTTACACTAAGATAGTATTTTACGTCGTTACCATTAGCACGCATGTTTACAGAATAAGTGTATCTCTCATTGTAGACTGTAAGGGCATAATTTAAGGAGCATCTTTTTTCGTATTTGCTGCAAGAACATGCGGCTATAAGTTTCACTTGATCTTTCGGAGTGACAGAAAGTTTGCCCCCGGTGGGATTTATCGCGCGATATAATTCTACTTAGGCGACTTTCATTTAATCATAAGACAATTTTGTAACTATACCTTGCTTACGTGTCTCTTGGTTTTTCTTCTTCGCATGTTTGTAACGTAGATATATCTAGAGAACGCGTATGTAAAACCCATGGATCGTTCTTTAAAGGACGCTGTCGAGATGTAAACTATTTGTCTCGTAATGCTTTTGAATGTATTTACTCGTACGCAGGGATGAACAATATCTTCTTTTTTATATGATTGTTGTTTAACGCAGCTTATGTTGTGAGAGGAACATATCCGACGCAGATTGTACGTTAAATCAAGTAATAATTTTATTATGAAAAAATGTATGTACATATATATGACACACACAGTGGTGTTTAAATGCACAAATTTCATGGAGAGGCAGGCTCGATATTTTCAGGATAGATAGCCCATAGTCATAGTTATTCATAATTCCGAGTTTTGAAATTTCACGAATGAGGTATTGATAACAACCTGCTTTACGGTACTCCTTTACACGGTCGCAGATAATTATTTTGTAACCACGTTGAAACATTGGTAGCTATACCGTGCCTTTTAGTGTGTATGAAATAATTATAAAGAATGCAAATAATAATAAAAAAAAAAAAAGTACTGTGGAATTGTGGGTTTTACGAAACACCTATGTTACTTATTTATGATTTTCAAGTATGATGTAATAATATGTATATTCACATGTATATGTTATTTATTTTATAAAGATTTTTCTCTTTTGCAGTCGTCCGCCTACTCTCTTTTCCACCACTCTAAACCCTACAAAATCTCGATAAAAACACACAGTACACAGTACGTTAACGGGGTCCCCCTTTATAAATTTGCAGTATAAATAAAGATATTTGTCGCTACATAAAAAAATTTGTATAAATTGTAATATAAGTCAGCGTACAACCCACTTTCACGCCACGTTATATCCTGTACTTTAATTGTATCATACATTATTTACAATGCATCGTTTTAAATGCCTTGGAAGAAAACTAGATGCCGAATCAAAGATATCCAAGTGATGTATACTTTACTGGCCATGTACAAAGAATATATTTATACAATGGACATTTGCGACATTGCAATGGTGCTATTAAATTACAATATGGATAACAGGTAACAATTATATTTTCACAAACTTTCGTATTTACATTCTGTTGCGTTCTCTTTGAAGTCGTTCGCTGTATGTTTTCGACACGAGATTAAACGAGTCCATGTACCGATCCATGCACATCGCTATGCATTTCTGTGAACAAATAATCGAATCGATTAAATCCAAGAAACGTCCTCCGTCCTCGACTTCGCTCGAGAACGGATTACAATAACAAAATCGTTAATTTTGCAAAACAAGTTTTGAATCTTCAAAATGACTTTATCATTGTGGAATCTTTTTCATTCAAATTTTCTAATCAATTTAATTATAATCTTAGGGAAGGCATCTGACTGGGACTTGAATAAACAGAAGGTTTATTATCTCGGGCGTCTCTCTGACGCAGCTCTTTAGGGTTAGACTTGGCGCGGTGGAAAATTTACCTGTTCCGAGCTGTCCAGCGAGGTGCCCGGCTTGCCTATGCACTTTTTGAAGCATTTCTCCGTCATTTTCTGCAAATACGTGTAAAAATTTGTAACTTTCAGTCAGCCGAAGTGAGCTGCCGGGGAGACGTCGTGAATAACGTACCGTGAGCAGTTCCTGGGCATTGGCGACCGCTATTTGTTGCTTCAATTGCTGCATCAACTCGTCCCGCTGCGAACCCGTCAAGTTTCCCGTCGCCAACGCGTCCATTCTCTCGGGAGTCTCGGGGTTGCCGGATTATATTTTTTGCGATAAAACAAAGATTCGCAAAAGCCTGCCCTTCGCCCGCGGAACCGTTACCATGAATCGTATATCGGTACACCGTTGACCGTACTAACCTCACCGTCCTCACCAGCCTCACCTCGCCGCCCTCGCCGGTCGCGTGTCGCGTAAACGAGACCACGTGAAATCTGCCGTAAGTCCCGTTCGCACGGAACGAAATTGGCTTTTGTCGCATCGTTATCTTTCACGAATCTTCACACGTAATTGGCTAATAATCCCGCAACGCGACATCGCGTTGCGCGACAGTTGTACATCAGCCTTTAAAGTTTGACTAATCGCCATCTTTGAAAAGTTCAAATTCTGGTCTGGAAGGTATATATAGCCGCTGTAATATAAAATAAATTATAAACCGATTTGGTACGGTTCGCGGCTTTAAATCGAGCAGGCGTTTAGCTATTAAAGAGCGTTTAAAAGTGCGGCGAATTACTAAAACCGAGAGAGAACAGAGAGAGGAGAAAAATGGGGAAGAAAGCGAAAGCTAGGCCGAAAACTAAGAAAGTAACGGTAAACATTTGCAATTAATATCGATACGTATACTACGTATTTACGTTCCTCTTTTTTGTAGACGTGCGAAAAATTGAAAACTCGGATTCAGAGGACGGAGCAAACGATTCTTCGTAGAATGCAACAAGTAGTGGAGGAATCTTGCGACAAAAGTCGTGATTTGAGTGACTCATCAGGTAAGTTCACTCGAGAGGATGAGAGCACTCGTGAATTATTTTGTTTACACGTACCGCGCGCACATATTTTGTATATTAGAAAGTAATTAGAACGTCAATTATGTTTCTCAGATCGCATCCTGCTTCGTACAAGAAATACCTCAAAAAAATCATCCTCGAGGAGAGATCCCGCATTTTCCCATGCAAACGTTCTCAACGAAGACGCTATGCGCGATAACTACAGGTGCTATTGTCAACATTTTCTAGAATTACCACGTAATTTGTCTCGACCGTTCAGCAACGGGACATCTACCTTGGAGCGATGCAATGAGGAGTTGAGTTTCGTTCAGGCTATTGTCTGGTTGAAATCTGCCATCGTCTGTGCCTCTCAAATTCCAGTCGAGCAATTGCAACAGATATTTGACAGACAGTGGGATGCACGCGGTAATCGTCACCGCGAAGATGAGCGCACTGATGTTGAACAATCAAGATCTCCCGTGAATAACGATTTATCGGTATCTGACGGAACAAACCTGAGGGATACTTTCGCAACGTCAACTCCTCTCGATATTTCCAACCAATGCGTTATTTATACTCCTCAAAGAACTGTCTCGTACTCTAGATTTGAAAATACACCAGAAAATAAGCTATCCATGTCGGCAAACGATCCGATTCAATCGCCCGTTGAGTCTTGGACACAATGGACACACCAAAGTTCTAACAATTGTCAGATCACGAGAGAAAAGGAAAAAGAAGTAAGATCCTCCGTAATTCCAGAAACGGATGTGGAATCGATCGTAAGTGAAGAGGATGAAGAAGATTTTGATATGACTTATGGCATACCTGAGCATCAGTGCTTTGAATTTGAAAAAGATATAGGATGCTCAGTGCAGAGAGGATCGACAAGTGGTATTGAGCAGACGAACGAGAAAATAATCGAAAATAAACATATTTTCCAAAAGAACCACGCTGACGTTCCGAGTGAATGTAAATTTATTTTACCAGCGAGAAACCTGCAATCTGTCGACCCAATATTTGATTTGGAAAATAATTTTAATAGAGAGTGCTTCATCTCAACGAGAAACCAAAATTATTTAGCCGATAAGGTGCTAGAATCTGACTGCAGTCCGAAAAGCTTGGTTATAACTGAAAAAGCCGTGTCTCAAATGTCAAATGTTAACCCTGACAAATATTTCGACATTCTACTCGATAGCACTGGTAATAGTCCCGCCTTGCGGATGAGCAATACCGTCGCTGATTATCCAAACGAGGACAGTGCGTACAGTACATCACGTTACGATATATTTAATTACGATACCGCGGTAGAAGCGAGATCTATTGCCGGTAATAAACGTTTATCGGACACCGAATATTATTCTAAATTGGAACCCTGCAAAAAAAAGACAATTACATACGAGACAGGGAAGATCTCCTCTTCGATTGACGGGATGTCGACATCCAGCAATGGCAGTCTTGAAAGTTTCATAAGTGCAAAAGATATTTTTCAAATATCAGATGGTTATAATGATGAGAATTCCGAATTTCAGATCGTCAATTACGATGAGCGGATAAACGATATCACCTTTGGAATTTTGGAAGATGATGCTGCAGTGGCAGCGGAGTCTATCGACGATAAACGCACACCGAACATCGAGCATCGTTACGAACCACGTCCTCGCAACAAAAAGACAATTACATGCGAGAAAACGACGGCTTCTGCTTCCATGATAATACAAGGAGCTGTAATACCGAATACTAATATCGGACATCGTTACAATTTGCGACCTCGTAATAATAGGAGGATTAGCCTCAAGAAAGAGGCCCCTTTTCCTATAATAGGGAAACCGGAAGAATATAAATCGGGACGAGCACGGAATCTATTAGAGAAAGAAAACGAAAATGAAGACAAAATGATTTCTGCCGACTGGTTGAACTTCACTCTAGAGTCGCTATGTATAGACCGTGTAATCACCGAGTCGACTAAAGTGATTGTCTCGGCACTTTGCGATAAGAAAACGATGGAGGAATACGTGATGAAAGAACGGAGGAATATTTATTGGAAAGATAGTTTGGAAGAGGAAGCTGTGAACACGGTATTGAATATATCTGATATTTTTACAAAAGAGAAGAAGCCCAACATATGCATAAAAGTAATCATGACAGCAATAGTCAAAACTCTGAATGAGGTAATGCGTGAAAACCAGACAAGTTATATCGAGGTATATTACATTATGCATTCTTTATATTTACAAATATTACATCAAATAAGTGTATAACATGATACATATTGACAACTTGAAAAAATATATATACATAAACAAAAAATATATAAATACACATAATATTTTATATATTTTATGTGTGTGTGTGTGTGTGTGTATATATACAAATATAAATATATGTATATATATATAAAACAATATATGTGCACATATATAAAACCATTATTAGAAATGTTTTGAAATTATTTAAAATAGAGTAGCAATAACTATGCAATATAATTATACAATAAATTTTTCTTTCCAGACATCCATATGGATATATCGTGTACAAATAATTCTGGAGTTTTGTAACTCATTGCCGATATGCGTCAAGGTAATCGATTACTTGATGACGAAATTAAAATCGCTTCAGTCTGTGCTGACCAAAAATGAGGGGAAAATTCGGAAAAACACCTATGTTGTGATAAATCAATTGCATTTGGTATTTTACGCGTTAAACATCGCTCTTGGAAAATATCGTACAATTATACCGAGCGACCAAAGATCTCGATCTGTGGAAAAAATTATACCTCACGTCGCGGATCTTTGGAAATTACAATACATTGACAAGGAACTTGAATATATAGGTTTAGACTTGGATGCTGCGGAGAAGCGATGGTTAAATGCTTTGGAAAATAGTGCGGTAGTTTTCACGAAGCATTATTTTGTACAATTCGCCGAAAAGTCACTTTCGCTAGTCCGTCGTGCTGATCTCGCAATCTAGCACGAAGATAACATAACATTTTTTAAGTTCAAAGATCAAGGCGTACAATATTAATTAGAGTTACATACATTTAGTTATCTACCTACATTATATTTTTTCGTCTTCATGTTTTATACATATAAAAGTCTTATAAAAATAAAAGAGAAAATGTTGATTTTATCCCACTAAAATTAACATTTAAAATTTTACTATATGCGTTCTTTAAACATTAAAAGCTACGTAAAATAATATTAAAATAAATATTAAAATCTTGCTTTGATACGAAATGAATCCATTGTAATTCGATGAGTTAAATTCCTCCTTTTTTTTCTCTTCCGTTAAGTTTTCAGTAGACCAGCCACATAAAGATCGCGAGTCCTGAGGTATTAGATTGATAGCGGCATTTATTAAAGTCTGTAGTGGACATATATCTGTGCAGTTTGGTAGTGTCAGAGTGATCATGTCGTCGATATCCATGTAATAATTAATCTGAAATAATTTCAGTATTGTTTCAAGTTATTAACGACAGCCGGAGCATTTTTAAATAACAATAATTAAACACCTGAATCGAATAGTTGTAAAAACTGAACATAAAATATTCTAAACAATAAATAGAGCAATGAAATAAAATGTTACCTTCATCCCGTGAATACCCGTATCGTTATCGAAGTATAATTCGAATATCAACGCAGACGCTTCATTGGGAATGTGAGGCGACCAGAGATCAAGATTTTTCAGAACCCCGACGATGTTTCTCGCGTCACCACTATACACCATCATTTTTCGATTCCTTGATATATCACCTACTATATATTTTAACGAGTTACCGATAATCTCTCCTAAAAAGGTTCCACCGTTCAACTGTCTCTGCAGATGAGTCGCCGAAAGAAGATCATACTCCAATAAAGTGACGTTGTGCATTGAACCATCGGGGAACACGTCCTTCGCCCAATTGGGTAACATATCATTTCGCTCCGCCTAATTATTTGTATAATTATGTACAAAACTATATTACACTGATAGAATACAATTTACAAAAATATATTCTGTTAATACTTTTCAAGATTTGACAAATTTATAAGAGAAGAAAAAAGCGAGTTAACCAAAGAGATTTCCTCTTTTTAAGATCTTTTGATAAAGTATTATTTAAGAAGATAGTGTAGGTCATTTTCAGATTTAGAAAAAGAGCTCGATTACTTTATTATATTTTACTTTGCAGACTTACCAACGTTTCTAAAGTAGCATACAAGAGAGCCACATCCGATGGAGTACTGATATTTCTTTCAGTGTGTTTAGAAAGATAATCGAACAAAGGTTGATACTGAGCTAGCATCCTTTGCGTTTCGGTTGTTTGCGATATCTGGTTCATCTGTGAAATAAAATTCGGACATAGAGAACCCAGCATCAATGTGTCCTCTTCCAATTCCAGGTAATCTGCAAGAATTTATCAATGTTACGTAAAGAAATAAATTTAACTTTTACAACGCTGCTTAATTTAGATATATTGTCTAATTAGATTTGTACTTTTCATATGTCGTGTCTATGATTTGATTTTTACAAGATAATGTTATATTATAAAATATACTTTGAGAAAGTATAATAGTAGAAAATAATTTTGTGGATTGTATTCCGATTTGGAATAATTGTCCTACGGAACATTAAGATATACATAAGAGACATATAAAGAGATACAATTCTATTCATTACCAATTGGTATCGGTTGCCACTTGAGGTTCTCAATCCATATCTGATCTCCTGCAGGCGGCCACAAGCCGGCATTAACGAGCTGGGCCGATAAAATCGACAAGGAATGTTCCGTTGTACGTGCTTTCATAATTTCGGGCGTATATGTGTTGCCCAAAAAATCGTTGTAGATCTCCCGCAAATACACCCCGAGTTTGTATATGTTGAGCTCTGCACTCTGCCCGATCACACGAGACATGATGACAATAATTATAATTAATTATTTCTAATCAGGTAATTTTATACTGATATCAAGTTAGAAGATTAATTATTACACATACCACTGGTATATTCATCGTGGCGGAAATAAAGGATTCGTATGATAAAGTTTTTGGGATACTGGTCACGTTGGTTTTTGCATCGTCATCCCACGGCGCGTACAACTTATGCGCGAACAGCTGTAACCACATTGATGATCATCATATTTCTTGTACAGGGTGAGTGTGAAATCGTAATACAAACGATTAATAACGTGATTTCTCGTGTCAAAATAAGTTGAAATTGTAGAATAATTTTTTTCGTACGAGGCTTTGTTTTCGAAATAAACGATTTTGAAAATCTATCAAGTACACACGTGCACTTGACTATATATTTCGAATTTCGACCTTTGTTCTCGCTTGTACTACGATTTCGCACCCACCCTGTATATATATTAATTTACGTTTAAAATGAGATATGTATGTACTTACAACGTGGACTAATTTTAATTCTTTTACAGCTAAACCGGGAAGTATGCAGACAAATAATGCGAGCATGATGCCGACAAAATGTAGCCCGGCCATTTTTACGCGTCTTCTCTTCGGGAAACAGATATTAGAGAGTACAGCGCTCTAACAACAAATATAAATATAATTATAAGTAATAGGACTGATATATGAAACTGAAGAAAAGGCAGGTGAAGGTCTAAATCGCTTGTCAACAATAATATATGACAACGCGGCCGATGAATCTCGCAACTGAGATCGAGGAAGACGATATAAGCACAGCACAAACGATAAGTAGTCGTCATAGTAGAATAGCGTCGTAACGATTTAACACTAGAAAGTACCAAAAATCTACCTATATACCTAACCCTTTCTACCGAATCACCAATGATTAATTTACATCCAACCCTTTCTACCGAGGGGTCAAAATAAAAAAAAATAAAAAAGAAAATAAATTTATAAAATTAAATATCTGTATATTTTAATAAAAGTCAAAGAAAATTTTATAAATTGTGATGTTTTAAAAATATATAATAATTATTTTTAAAAATGTCAAATAAGTCATTTTGACCTTGGTAGTTTCTAGTGTTGATTCTCTAATGCCCTTCCGGTTTCCATTGCCCTCGTTCGACAAACGAACATGAGTGCTTTCGTGTTAGCGCTGCGCCGTGCTTGTATGTTTGTCACTGCATTAGTGTGACATTAACATTCAGAGTCAACTTTTATGCCATATCTATGCATGATTCAAGAAATAAAATATATTATTAGCGCTCACCTAACACGAGAGCAATGGAGAGTTAAGTCAGAAAGAATTTCAAGCAGCACAAATTAGTTGGCTGCGACTGCGACGATTGGCCAACTCATTTGTGCTCCATCTGTTTGAAGCCCATTCTATATAATAGACATAAGCAGTAAAAATTGACCAACCGCAGTCGATTATTTTTGAACTGTAAAAATCCCACTAGGACTATTTTTAACGTCTGTTAACTTCTAAACCGATCATTAATTTTCGAAATAGCCAACTTCTATATTGGCTATTCTGAAAAGTTAACGGTCGGTTAGAAGTTAACAGACGTTGGAAATAGTGGCTCTTATTAGTCAATAGCTTATTGATTACGTTTTAGGGTCATGGCACATAGAAAAATTTAAGCAGTAAGATTTAACGGTAAACAAATTGACCAATCGCAGCCAAGAATTCTTGAAAACTTAATTAAGATTGGTCAATTTGCTTACTACTTAAGTCTTCTACTAAAGATTTTCTATGTGCCAAGGGGCCCTTACTACTCTTACGGCTATTGTAGATCTTACGAGCCTTTAGGCTCCTGATGTAGGCTACATTCGGGGAGCGCGCTATTAGCGCTATTGTAACATTCTGTCTTTATCGCTCATTAGGTGTAAAACAAGGATAGAATAAACAAAAAGCGCTAATAGCGCGCTCCTCGAATGCAGTCCTCGTGTACTTTTATAAACTTCTCATGCAGACAATTTATCGATAGCTTCGACTTCCTGAATATTTGACGCTGGAGAGTAATATTTGAAAATGTGTTTTAGCACAGAAAATTGTTCAAAAATTCACATATTGAAGAATTTGGATACTTAGGATGTGCTTGAAGCTTTGATTTTATCTTAATTAATTTATAACGTTGTTTTATTTTAAATTTATAAGCATATAAATATAGAGGCCGAACGAGAGACAAATGTTATGTTTGTGTTATTACACATGAGTGGTCATATAACCCCTGATAAGAATTTTTCTTTTATATTTCCGTCCACATCCGCAAAACGGCTGGTCTGCCGCGACGCTTCCGAAACCAAGACCACTTGTATCCGCAGCTGACTGATAAATACAGATCCGCGTTATCAGAGCGTACAAGTTAATTGCGATAAGACATGCCTCTGACAAGCCGACAATTCGCATATTTTCGCTTTCTTTTCTTATCGTCATTATAACAGGATTTAATTAACAATATTTAAAGTTCAGTACATGTAGCTTGTTAATTATTTCGAAATTTGGATACTATTCTCTTTTTACCTATTTATCATTTTATACTAATAATTGTTCACCTTTACTGCTGGCATAACTTATTCACATAACATACATATAATCTGATAATTATACTCGAATTATTATTGATGACAGATTTTATCACATAAGATAATAAACGTATGAATGTCAACTTTGGAAAGAAATATTTAGAAGAAACAACGAGATACAATTTGAAAAGTTTATATTTGTAACAAAATTGACACCCCCCAATTGAAAAATTTTGTACAACATCATACTCATACTTTTTCGTTTATTCGCAATTTAAACAATATACTTTTTGTTAAATACTTGCTTTTCGACTCTTGTTTCTTCTCCTCGGACTGAAAACTTCACAAACACTGACAATGAGCGATGCAATTACTATGCACTTACCTCTCGACTTTACCTCTACCGCGGTTATCTTACCATACTACCTCATTTGTACGACGATAACAATCAGTGGCTCGGCCGACGAGAGCAAGTTAAGTATATTCGGCAATTAGGCAAACAAACATTGCGTCAAATGAGTCTAGTTAAACAACCTACCCGTGAGCAGCACGTTATATCGAACAGTCAAATTTTAATAAAAGAGTTATGATTAATTCATATGTTAGGTGATTTTAAATAAGTGTTTAAGCAAATATATCATTATTTAATAAAGCTTGATAATATGCAAAAATATTCAAATGCTTTTAAAGATACAAAATGGGAAAATGAGTGTAATTGAAAATATCATAAACTTGTAGTACTTTTCATTACTGTCGAAAATATTTCTGCGAAATGTAAAGTCGTTGGAACACTTACTTTGATAAAGTTCATGCGTTTTACTCGTGATCTCAATAACTATTAACATCTTGATAAGTGCAGAGTAATTACAGTTTTTTCACCAAAACTTATAAAATTTCAACGTTTCTAAAAAAAATCTTATTACACTGATAAATTCATTTATATTAGTAATTAAGATAATTAATATTTTTCAATTTAGTAATTGTATTAAAACATTAAGTCAAAATTTTATTAATTAAATTATTGTTAGTAATATCGCGCTTAATAAAAATAAGTAATATAGTTAACAATTTTTACAATTATACATGTGTAGTAATTTAGGTATCAACATTTATGTGCTTAATTAATCTATGTACTGACGTTTATATCATGCGATATTTTCATAATCCATACATATCGCACGTGATACACGAGATCGTATCATTCATAGCAAGCATAAGAAAACGTGATCGTCGTCGGTGATGATACATGTTAATTACGATATCACGAAGAGATATAGTGCCCCTTCGCGGTATATTTCACGAAAGCTAATGATAAGTCGCAGCAGCAAAGACCAATGCCAGAAAATAATTTTAACATCGTTAATTAACCATTAACGATAACACTGCCAGTATCTTAAGTAACATGTTATCGTAGTAAATTGCGATCAATATTTCATTGATCTACGTTAATTGATATACAGCATATACGAATATTAATATAATTCCAAACATGAAACGAGCAAAGAAAAATATCAGAAGCATATTTATTCAGTTTATTCAGATTTATTTATTCAGATATCTAATTTTTACGAGGAATGATATAAAATATATAAATTAACGAATCTTTGGAATATTAAAATATATGTTTCTATTATCTTCCAATACATGTCTCCAAAATACAATGGAATCAGACACAAGTCACATCTTATCTTAAATATGTTGAGTATGTTGAGTATACTGTAGAAGCAATCACGGATCGTTCGAATGTCGATGTTGATTAATTACGATCATTATTCGTTAAGCGATGTGATAGCATCTATGATGATAAAATATTACTCCCCGATATGTCAAATGCGAAGTCGGAGACTAATTGATTCTTCAAATATTAATTGTGCTTAACTTTGATTATAGTCAGCAGAAGGGTGATGCGATCAAAACAAATAAGTGATATAGAAGAAGAGTTGTTTACATATTCAGAATAATTCGCGGGCTCGAAGAAAGGAGAGAATATCGAAAGTATCTTATCGAAGAATCTTATCCAATTATTCAATCGCACATATGCGACCATATATATAAAATTATTTCAATTTCAACATTAGACTACAAATATTCTGTAACGTTAAATCACTCAGGTAATAAGTAGCTGCTTAAACGAACGATTATATCGTCAGAACGGTACTGGGAAAAGCCGGAAAACATGAAAAATTACGAACGAATCACTCTATCGGGTATCCCCGATTTGCTGCATAATCACTATGAAGTGTAAGTGATTCTTCCTCATCTAATAACAGAGTTCTATTTTTATCACGAGAATTATATTCGCGGAACGTTATCTATACCAAATCGCTCATGACTTAAGATCGCTTAAAAAACTACTGCTCGACATTCTTGTCGCGGAAAGAGGATTAATTATCCGTAGAATTTTTATAAAAATATATAAAAATGTACAAATTTACAAATCTACATAAACGTATACCTAATATATTCAAATGGAGTAAAAGTGCTGCGATCTTTTGACATTTTGAAATTTTATGACAAGTATTAAATATTCATATGGCAAATTTCTCGTGTTTATGCTCTCAATTCGTGATACAGAGTATTCTAAAAGCAGCCTTGGCATATCATTAATTATGCTAATTATATATGAAGACCGTTATTCAGTTATGACGCGAATGGCAGATTGATGCGAATAAATTGAGAAACATAAGTCGAGATGCACGTACATGTATCTTCTAAATTAAAAAACATTTTTTTTTAATTTTGTGCGTGATGGTAGATGTGTAAATATATCTACTGTTATTAATATCGCAGATAAGAAGTTGTCCGCAAGTATTTATTTTTGTAATGTAATTTCGCTGAAATCGTTTTATTGATTGATTTATTAATAATTAATATAAAGTTGTTTTATATAATCACAATAATCAAAATTATTGTGATCTCATGCGCGAGTCGACGCATGTGATTTTTGCGGCAAATCACGTGAAAATACAAATTATCTATATATCTTTCAATTAGTATAGAAATTGTTCTAGCGTTCGCGAATAATATAGTTTTCGTAGAGCAATTTCATACTTTTACAAATGACAATACGGTTATGATTAGCTAATAGCTAATAATCTTCTTACTTATGTGTAGATAAATGTAATTGACTGGTCACTACCATATATTCATGGGTCACATTGCAGTAATTATATTATTACAGTTATATATATTCATACGAAGGACGCGTTCATCTCAGAATTATTCTCTGCTATATTTGCGATCCAGTTTAACAGGAGGAAAATACTATGTACCTTACAAATATCGCGCAAGTTTTCCAAGTATTTCTTTTAGATATGTATTTCTTCGTGTACGTTTGAGAATGCGAAAATTGCATCAATATTATGCAATCACTATGCGTTACGTGACAAGCGTCATTTTTTTGTTTTATACGCCTTTTATTATTCACTGCCTAAAGCCTCTTTCCTCGATACTGAAATAATCCTTTTCAATTTAGTAATTGTTGCTTCGCAATTATTGTTTAGCGATTACGTATATCTAATTTTTTTGTTGAGTTTACTATAAGTATTATTACTCTAACATTTACTAATTCATTTAATTACTGAATGACACGATTAAAAACTGCAAATATTTTTCAACATTATTAATACGATATCTTAATACTGTTATGCATATTGCTGTGTAAATAACGACACTTTGATGCAATTTTCACATTCTCAAACGTACGTGTAATGAAAGAAACCATGAATTATTGTGATTACGTTATATAACATCAATTGCATTTTATACGTTTTTTCATATGGGCAAAGGAATCTGAACAGAAAATGATATAAATGCTCTGTGACGTGTTTTTCATACACACGTATATATTTCACGCATTATATAATATTGGATAATCGTTTCTTAAGGCGACACCGGATAAAAATTCCGGTGTCATATAATTTATTTCTAAATTAATAATAAAATTATATTTTAGTTTTACTAAAAAAATATATTTTTGTTGTGTTAATTACATTTTATTTAACAGAATATCCTTGATCTCATCAGCGGCATTTTAAGAACGACGTCATGGCATAATTATACGAGGATTTGCTCAAGTTCCAACAAAGGGATATTCCATTTACTCGGCATTCTCAGGACACTCATGAGATTTCTCCGTAATGAGTGGCGATTGACTCAATTCCTAACGTATCTTTTTCCTTGCTGCACGCAATTAATTTGCGGCGGAATATTCTGTGATGGAAAGTCCTGCGATTTCTGCGTAAACCCCCCCGCCGCGGCGCCGTGCTTTCGTGCCGCGTGCGTAATTATATGTCTAGCATTGTATAAGAAGTTTATAAAAAGTTAAATTCTCAGAGATAAGTTTATAATGTTAATAAAAAAAAAAAGAAATAGAACTTATATGTATAATTTCCGAAAAATTGAATCATGGAATAAACTTCTCCTACAGTTACGTGCGTCATAACGTTTACGGTACGACGTCCGATAAAATGACTCGGACAGGAAGTACAATATGGTGGGGTGTACGCTCTTGCACTTTAAAAGCCTTACATGTTATGAGAAAAAGGCAGTATTCAATTAATCCTTACAATCGGTAGTTCGACAGATTTCTTCCGATTTGTGTTTGACGACAAGTGCTACTTCATCAAACGCCGAAAAAAACGGTTTAATTATACGTCAAATATCTCATAATGTGCGTCAATTTCTACAGTTTTTAAAAAATATTATTTTATCATTTATATAATACAAAATTTTAAGTTAAGACTTACAATTAGATAGAATTTACGGTACTGCAGCTCTAATCATGAAGTCTTGTGTTTTTCGTGCTGACAATTAAAAAGAATAATATTAGAATAAGATATCTTTACTTCAAATTATTGCATACTTATATGAACCTATTGTATTTTCAGATTAGGTACCAACATGATCTCGTGTAATATTTTTGATAATTATGTATTAATTGCTTTTATCAGCTTAAACATAATTTTGATCGGAGGTGTACCTTCTGAGCTTAAATTAGTTAATGTGGTAAGTGCATTTAGATAATACTATTAATATTTAAACATTACACACACACACACACACACACACACACACACACACACACACACACACACACACTCTCTCTCTCTCCAATTTAATTTTTATATTATTTTCTAGATTATATTATCCGCGATCGTATATTTTAATAATTGTTTTTATTCATCCTTTTACAGATATTCAGACATGGCGATCGGACACCCGATAATAACGGTCGTGAAATGTTTCCGGACGATCCGTATATAAATTATTCTTTCTATCCGACAGGCCTCGGACAATTGACTGTAGTAAGTACGACATAATATTATCCAGAATGCATTCTATGAAAAATGTAAGAATTAACGTTAAGAGAATTATATGTTACAAGAACTTAATTCTAGTGAGATTAAGTCGCAAATTTTTGCGGTGCTTGTAATTATTTCTTATTCGAGAAGAGATTTTATACATATAAATTATAATTTTTTTATTTTACTAAATATATTATTATCAATTCTCTTTCTACTTTAACTATACTTCTTTCTACTTTTTATTTAAAAACAATTGCATTTTACTTGACTACTAACTGATTGCATTTATGTGATTATTTACAGGATGGCAAGAAACATGAATATAGACTGGGAAAATTTTTGCGCTTTAGATACAATGACTTTCTTGACAATTTATACACACCAAAACTAGTCGTAGCTCGTAGCTCGGATTTTGAGAGAACAAAAATGTCTCTGCAACTTGTTCTCGCTAGCTTATTCCCACCGACAAGTGTACAACGATGGAATCCTGTTTTAAATTGGCAGCCGATCCCGACATCATACACACCACGTATCGACGACAATATCATCCTGGCCGACGAGTGTCCGCAGTAAGTAACGAAAAATAAATAAAACAAGCAAAGAAAACGAAAAATTAATCTTTAAGTGGTTTGTGTAATCTTTAATTATATTTAAGATATATAATAAGAATATTTAAAAAAAAAGTTATATTTAGTTAATCTTTTAAATATCTACCTATCTAAAAATTAATATAAATATAAATAAGATAACTTGATCTACATTTAAAATCGTTTTCAGGTACCTCGACGAATACAATCGAATAGTGAATTCGCCTCAAGGACAAGCAAAGATTAACCAATTCAAGGACTTAATGGACAATTTGACAAAGCTAACCGGCAAGAAAATAAAGACATTGGAAGATCTTTATTTTCTTTATCAGACTTTTGTAGCCGAGTCTTCCCTAAAATTGCCTCTTCCCGAATGGGCATACGATTATTTTCCTTATGGAGCATTGTTTGATGGAATCGTGGCCTTCTACAATATTAGTAATTTTACTCCTTTAACAAGAAGGCTATATGCTGGTAAGTTATGTTTATCTTGACGAAAACAGTTCCGATAAAATTTAATTGTTTAATAATATACAAATTAATAATTATTAGAAATATATTAATAATTATATGAATTTTATTAATTTATTAATTTGATATATTTTCAAAAAATTAAAAAAAAATTAAAATTATACAAATCTTATATATAAGTTTGATTTGGAAAAAAGAAACTACATGCAATGTAAAATTTTCAGTTTAAATTTGTTATGAAACTCCAGCCTATTACAAATGTGACAGATTCGTTAACAATTGAATCACACTTCCATGTAGAATTTCATTATTATAACGTCATTACGATAAACTTTTTCACTGCTTTAGGTCCAATGATCCGTTCTATGGCGGACAATATGATAGCTGCACAAAATCCAACTGCTGCGCCAAAAACGAAGGTTTATTTATACAGTGGTCACGAAACCAACATTGCTAGTATGTTGCACGCGTTCGGTGTGTACAAGCCGCATGTCCCCGAATACTCTAGCGCAGTTATTCTGGAATTGCAACAGATCGGCCAAGAGTATTATGTGAAGGTAAGCGTCTTTTATACAAACAATTGTTACATTATCCAATAATAGAGGAAGAGATGATACAGATTTTTAATTATTTTTATTATAATGTATCGTGTAATGGGTTTTTTCAGCTCGTGTATTATCGAGGCATTCCGCCCACTATCAAAGATCTTCAAATCCCAGGCTGCGATATACTGTGTCCTTTCGATAAGTATCTGGATCTAATTGAAGACTTGATCCCGTCTGACGAGGAGATGATTTGTGATAAGAGACAGACTCCGAGTTATGCCGGCACGGAATATCCTGCTGGCTTGCAAAATATCCTAGAAAATTTAATTAAGAGATCAGCAATCAAAGAGAACATTCAGTGATAACACGTATGTCTTACTAATTGGCTAATGAAGGTCTAAAAGATGATAAATGTTTACACTCTGTGCCATAAATAATACGATAAGAGATTTTTTCACAAATTATTTTCTCTTAATTATACACGTCTCTAAAATACAATGGTATCAGACAGAAGTCATGATTTATAGTCATGTCTTAAATGTATACGGTGAATACTGTAGAAGCAATCACGGATCGTTCGAATGTTGTTGATTAATTACGATCATCATTATTCGTTAAGCAACGGTGTAGCATATGGCAATGATAAAAAATTACATCATCGTCGACATGTCAAACGTAAAATCTAGCAGAAGGATGATGAGATCAGAACAAATAAGCGTGATCCTATCGAAAGATGTTATCCAATTACTCAATCGCTATCGGCTATATATAAAATTGCTATATATAAAATTAATTATTTTAATTTTAACGTTAGACTACATCGTTTGCGTAGTTTGTTTCAAACAACGTTGGAATTAATTAGATGAAAAAATGTAACTTGTATTATCATATTATCGTAATCATAAACTATCTATTGTTAGCTCGTAAATTATTATTTGTTCATAGTTAATCATTGTGTAACGAAAAAAAGAATTATAACATTGATAAATGAAACATTTTCATGACAACTATTTATTTGTATCTTTATTTATATTTTCTAAATTTATCTTTTTTTATACTATTGTGTATTAGTATGTCCTCGTACGATAATTTCATACTTTTATGAATAACAACACTGTTTTAAATAGCTAATGGTCTTCTTACTTTTGTGTAGATAAATGCAATTGATTGGTCATTACGTTCACGGTCGCAATAATTATCTCTTCGTTACTGTCAGTTGTGCATATATTTATACGGAGGACGCATATTATCTCAAAATTATTTATTCTCCACTGTAACCTAGTTTTACGACAGAAAAATACTATGTACTTTACAAATATCAGTTTTCAGAATATTTCTTTCAGATCCATGTACGTTTGAAAATGCGAAAATTGTTGAAAATTGCATCAATGTGGTATTACGCGACAAGCGTTATTTTTGTATGTTTTACGTGTCTTTTATCATTCAATGCCTGAAGCCTTTTTCCTCGATACCGGAATAATCCTTTTGAATTTAATTGTTGCTTCGCAATTATTAAATTATTGTCTTTTATTAAATTATTATGTAACATGTATCTAATTTATTTGTTGAGTTTATTAGGTATTATTAATCTAATTCTTATATTAATTAATTTAATTACTGTGTAACAATTCAAATCTGCAAATATTTTTCGACATTATTATAGCACTTATCTTAATACAGTTATGTACATTGCTGTATAAATAACAGCACTTTGATGCAATTTTTGCAATCTCAAACGTACGCGCATAATAAGCAAAACCATGAATTTCTATGATTTTACGTTATACAACATCAATTGCAACCTTATTACATTCATATAAGCAAAAGAATCTGAACAGAAAATAATATAAATGCTCTGTGACGCGATTTTCATACACATAACATATTGAATAATTATTTCATAAAAGGCAAGAAAAATTTAGATATTATATAATATATGTATTTCTAAATTTATAATAAAATTATATCTAGAATTTCGCTGAAAAAATATACATTTGTGATAAAAATTATATTTTATTTAACTGGACATTCTTTCTCGACGTCATCATCATTTTAAGAACGACATCATGGCATAAGAATTTGCGCAAGTTCTAAGGATATTTCATTTACTCGGCATTCTCAGGGCATTTGTGAGATTTTCTCGTATTGCATGGAGATTCACTCAATTCCTAACGCATCTTCTTCCTCGTTGCTAGCAATTAATTTGCGACGGAATATTATATGTGACGGAAAGCCCTGTGCGATTTCTAAATCCCGCGACGTATTTTCATGCGCAATAAAGTATACCTAGCACTGTATAAAAAGTTTATAAAAAGTCGAATTCTCCAAGATAAGCTTAATGTTAATCAAAAGAAATGAAAGTTATTATGTAATTTCAGAAAAGTAAACCAGGAAATAAATTTCTGCTACAAATTTACATATGCGTCACGGTACGACGTCCGATGAACTAGCTCGGGCAGAAATTACAATATGGTGGGGTGTACGCTCTAACACCTTAAAAGCTTTACGTGTCACGAAAAAAAGCCAGTATTCAATTAATCCTTACATTCGGTAGTTGAACAGATTTTTTTCCAATTCGAGTTTAACGACAAGAGTTTACTTCATAAAACACTCAAATTATAATCTATTTTCCGAAGAATACCACAAGCACATAACAAACATATCGCACCGCATTTCCATATGAGCACACATATGTGTCATTGCTGGTTTTCTAACAGAATTAAATTATTTATAGTTTTGAAAAAAATTACGTTTCAGATTACATTTGACAGATAGTTTAATAACTTCACAAGCATACAGATATTTCATTGCTGGTTTTGAAACTTCGTCGTCGATATTAGCAATACGTTCGAGATCGAGTCTTTCATTACCGCAAAATTAATATCCGCGATTTCTTGTTCTCTCTCGCTTCTTTAACAAGGTTCTGTAATTCCTTTCGCATTATATTCCGCTCAATTGCGGCTAATTGCACAGCCGAAAGAAGCATAGAATAAATCATCATAAAAAAAGACGTTTTCACTATATATTTAACTTAATCGATGCATTTATTCGCAATATGATTAAACAAAACGGTCAAAAGCTCAGCACCGAAATCCGCATGTTAACATACTGTATATGTATATTAGGTGTAACATGATGTTATCTAATCGACTTTTTCGAGTACCACTACTTGCAGAGTCACGATAACGCGCACTAGATGCGATGCAAGGAGATAAATCTTGCAAATACCGTTTCCACAATTCATCGTGACTCACGAACTTGCACGGGTACACTCTTCTCGCGCTGGAGCGTCCGCGCTTATAATTCGGCACGATCTAGACGGCGACGGATAGTTGAATTACCTCCAGTACACCGTCGATAGTATAAATTCGCACTTACAGACTGACGCGAGCTGATGCACGACGCAGTATATGGCAGATGCAATTAAATCGCAATTATACCGCCATCCGCGTTCAGGTATGTCACGTCCGTCGCTTGTACCAAAATCAAATTTCAGAAAAAAAAAAAACAAATTATGTAATTTTATCCTCAAATATGCCATGTGTTGAAAGAAGTTACTTCATCGCACTCCCATTTATCATCATCATCAGCGAAGAAACCGCCCACCGGTGTGGAATCGATCCCGCGATATTTTCTCCTTACCGAAACACCGCAAAAAATAAAACGATATCGATCGTATTGATAAACGTATCATTATCTCTGAAGTGTTACATCGTGCGTTGCAGATCGGACGTTATCAGCAAGTCTCTCAATTCCTGAACAATGGTTTACTTCGTTTATTTTACATCGAACGTGCGCGCGTTACATACGTGTGTGTGCATTCAATCATTCGTTCTCGCATTGAATAATCGTCATGAAAGTAATATTGACGTGTCTGTGTGACCGCTATACCTCTCCTACTTTATCTCCACTGCGCTGCCAGATGCATGAGATGTTCGGATTTAAGCGCTAAACTTTCTTTCTCGATTTATAAGTGACAATCGATGAAGTGAAAGATAAACAATCATCGAGTTGTCATCGAATTGAATTTATCGAGAAATTTCATTTGTTTAGTCGGAGATAAATTTTACGCCTTTAGATTTCAAAAAGATTTGAATGATCGGAACGTAACACTTATGTATTCAAGCATGCTATATTGAGGTAATTGCCCATACTTTTTCCTTCTTTCAGTTATTTCTCAACTCTGATGACACAACATGGTTGCGCATTTGTACAAATATTAATTCGTTCTATAGCGTCTTTTCCCGGACGAACTTAGATTACTTGTATTATCTGTCACCTCTAGCATCATGAAAGATACGAGACTAATGTAATAACTTCTTAATAACATTTGAGTGTAAATCAGTTATTAAATCGTCGGTTGCAAAATATTGGAAATGAGATACTTGGTACTAACATATACAATACAAAGAAAATATCTGTGATACCAGAATACGGTATCAAATTAATATCAACGTAACAGTTAATATATGAACAAAGTTGAATAATTGAAACTATCAATATCAATATTACTAATAATCGACATGAATATTTTAAATGGTTTACAACTAAAGGAACGTTTCTTCGATACTTCGATACGATCTTCAGATGACATGCTAAGTTAAATACAAAATACATATTATTTAAATCAATATTTATTTAAGAATAATATTCATCAAATCTAATATAAACTCGTTTTGCTTAAGATAAATTTTGATTAAATTTCATCCAAATTTATAATTTCAACAAGACGAAGGTTTATAAAACAAAACAATCTTCTTCCTTTTCTTTCAGTAAAGAATATTCGTAATAACTAATCGACGACTGCTGGACAATGGAACCCTTCGAAATCCTGTGCGGCATCGCCGTCGTAATTCTCGCTCTTTATTATTTCCTCACATCAAGTTATGACTTTTGGAAGTCACGTGGCGTTCGTGGTCCACGACCAATACCGGGGCTGGGTAATTTTAAAGACGTTATGCTTACTAAAACATCCGTGGGCGATTATTTGACAGAAATGTATAACCCTATAAAGATGAACCAATGATTGGGATATTCGATAGAAAAACACCAGTTCTTGTTATACAAGATCTAGATTTAATTAAGGATGTCCTTATCAAAGATTTCCTCGTATTTGCTACTAGAGAAATACCCATTTCCGAAAAGGTGAGAATATTTTAAGCTATTATATTTAAATACACATATCCAAAGAAAATATAAACAAAACACACATGTCGCATCTGTTTTAAAAAGATACATATATACTTGTATAATTTTCGTATAATAAGACTTATTAAAAAATGCGAGATGTAGACTTCCAGAGACTTATGCAAGTTTCTGTAAGTTAGTAAAATTTGATTTTGAGTTAAATTTACTTGATTACAATACTTTCTTTGTCACAGGCCGATCCGCTGTCGCAAAATCTTGCCCTTTTGGAGCCGAAGAGGTGGCGACCGTTGAGAATGAGACTGTCGCCTGTTTTTACATCCGGTAAACTAAAGGAAATGTTCTCTTTAATATCAGAATGTGCTGACCACCTAGTCCAATACATGGAAAAAGTAGTGAGCGAAAATAAACCTGTCGAGTGCCGCGAGTTGACGGCCAAATATACGACTGACGTTATCGGTACCTGCGCCTTCGGCATCGAGATGAACGCTTTGTCGGACGAAGACAGTGAATTTCGCAAGATGGGAAGAGAAATATTTAAACCGTCTTGGGGAAATACATTACGATTCAGAATGAGACAAATGTTTCCGTGGCTTTACGAATTGTCCGCGTACGTCCTACCGCAAACAGAAGTCAGTAAATTTTTCACGCGTGTTATCGTGGAGACTATGGACTACAGAGAAACGAATAATATCACTAGACACGATTTCGTTGATGTGTTGCGCGAATTAAAGAAACATCCAGATAAATTAGGCGATATTGGTATGTATCTATGTATCTATATATTTCTTTTATCTGTCATGGGACTATCTTTCACATAGAAATACCATACCAGTTTGGACACTAGTTTAAAATAATTTTATAAATCACAATAAAGTAAAGTTAACTTTTACTTTTATAAGAACAATTTGTTCTTTATTGTTGAATTTTAACATAATATAACTTTGAAAGTAATGAATTTATTATGTGTGTGAATTGTTGAGTGATTATATAATCTAATAAAGAATTAAATGGTAATAAATAAATTACATTTTAGATTTGACAGATAGTTTATTAGCTGCCCAAGCGTTCGTATTTTTCGCTGCTGGCTTTGAAACTTCGTCGACAACTATTAGCAATGCGCTCTATGAGTTAGCATTAAATCAAATAGTACAAGACAATTTACGTGAAGAAATTGACGAGGTCTATAAAAAACATGGTAGAGACTTAACATACGATAATATAAAAAAAATGGATTATTTAGATAAAGTTTTCAAAGGTATGTCGTTTGAAGAATAATATATGCTATATTTTTTTCAGCGATATTGTAATATCATATCATTGCCAGTAAACTTCAATCTAATTGTAGTTTTTCAATATTTTCATAATTTAACACTATTCTCAATGCATATAGAAACATTACGAAAATATCCGCCAGCGACATTACTTAGGAGAGAATCTATGTCAAGTTATACTTTCGATGGTATCAACGTTAGTATACCGAAAAGTCAAAAAATATGGATTCCCATTTACGCGATTCAGCGAGATCCGGATATTTATCCAAAGCCAGATGTCTTCGATCCAGAAAGATTTGATGAAGAAACTGTGCGAAGCAGGCACCCGATGGCTTATCTACCTTTTGGCGACGGGCCAAGGAATTGCATTGGTATATAGTGAAATAATTTGAAATATCCCTTTTCATTTCCTTCCACGCAGAAAAGTTTTTAATCGAAACATATTTTTAATTTGTTACATATTTTCCAAATGAAAGTACTTTTGGTCGAGAACTTTAATCAAATTTACATCATAATGGTTCTTTTATTTTCAGGAGCGCGTTTCGCTGTTTATCAGAGTAAAGTTGGACTTGTAAAGATACTACAAAATTATAAAGTTGAGACTTGCGAGAAAACTCCAATACCCTACGTAAACGATCCTAAAGCACGCATATTAGCGCCAAAAGGCGGACTACACTTGAAAATAACTAAAATTAATCGACCTTAATTTTTTCAAATTTTTCTCGAACTCTTCACAGAAAGCGTAATAAAAAGCGTGAAAAAATCTGTTAATTAGAATTAGAACAATGATAGAAGTCATTGTTTCCGCTGTAATAGTTATTAATTTTTTTAATGTTGTTGTGCATTTACATCTTATGTAAAATAGTTAATAATTAGATAATTGTAAGTTTATACTGTTACTTATCTTAATAATATATGTAATCTTTTAAAATTATCTTCTTTATTTCTTCAGATAAACGCCCACATAACACAAAACTAAATATAAGTATTTCAGAAACGTTTTAAATTTTCAAAAGTTTCTATATAACACTAAAACGTCATTGGTTATAGTCTAAAATACAAAACAAAGAAACATAAAATTTGAAATGTCTACACGATGTTTTTATGAGAAAGGTTTTCATAATATACATACAAATCAACTGAAATATATATAATAACAGAATATTTGCTAAAATCTTTATAATCCTCAAGCAAGTGCATTCAAAACTTGGTGAAAGGTGTAATACTTATTCTTGTAATTCTATTTATTATAAAAAATTATATACTTAGTAGTCTTATAATAAAATTACCCTTCTTACAAATATTTTGTCCTTGTCAAGAAAATGTTTTGCAAAATATCTCAGCTTATATAGAGACAGTTGCAGAATCTTTAGATGTTTGTGAAACCTTTCATAAACGTTTTGTAACAAAAACATTGGACATTTTCACATATCCAAGACGTATATAGATATGAGATATTTATATTGTAACGCTATGCTAAGGTCTCTGAAGCCGATATTCATAGGCTGTTCTTATTTCAAGACCGTCTTAAGTAATATCTTAAGATGCTAATACGGCTCTGTATTGCTTCATAACATCTTAAGATTGTACTTGAGACGGTCTTAAATTTAAGATCCGACACTACATACGTTTCGACCTTACTGGGTCTTCTTCAGATCATAAGAGAAAAATACATTTAAAAATAATAAATTTATTACATATGCTTTGTTAAATTATTAATTTTTCTAATAAAATTAAATTATTTATAATTTGAAAAAAATTACGTTTCAGATTACATTTGACAGATAGTTTAATAATTTCACAAGCATACAGGATATTTCATTGCTGGTTTTGAAACTTCGTCGTCGATATTAGCAATACGTTCGAGATCGAGTCTTTCATTACCCCAAAATTAATATCCGCGATTTCTTGTTCTCTCTCGCTTCTTTAACAAGGTCCTGTAATTCCTTTCGCATTATATTTCGGTCAATTGCGGCTAATTGTACAACCGAAAAAAGGATAGAATAAATCATCATAAGGAAAATGTTCTCACTATATATTTAACTTAATCGATGCATTTATTTGCAATATGATTAAACAAAACGGTCAAAAGCTCAGCACCGAAATCCGCATGTTAACATACATATGTATATTAGGTGTAACATGATGTTATCCAATCGACTTTTCCGAGTATCGCTACTTGCAGAGTCACGATAACACACACTAGATGCGAAGAAGGGAGATAAATCTTGCAGAAACCGTTTCCACAATTCATTGTGACTCACATACTCTCCTCGCTTTGGAGCGTCCGCGCTTATAATTTCGCACGATCTAGACGGTTAGTTGAATTACCACCAGTTAAGGCCTCCGCACAATGAAAAATATAAGGAACAGATATTAGCGATTAGGACTAAAGAATCAAGAATAAAGTTGAATGCACGATGAAAAATACAGGCATCAGAAACAGGGAATAACACAGGTAATAGATTTTTAACCTATCGGAAGCCGTGTATCAATGCTACACCAGCTTTATTCCTGATTTCTTATTCCTAATCGCTAATATCTGTTCCTTGTTCCTTATATTTTTCATTGTGCGGAGGCCTTTACACCGTCGCGTGAGCTAGTACAAGACTACAAAAGTTCGCGTTTACGGGCTGACGCGAGCTGATGTACAACGCAATATATGACGAATGCAATTACATCGCACCGCCATCCGCGTTCAGGTATGTCATGTCCGTCGCTTGTACCAACATCAAATTTCAGAAAAAAAAGAAGAAACAAATTCTGTAATTTTATCCTCGAATATGTGTTGAAAGAAATTACTTCATCGCACTCCCATTGCATTCATCATCATCATCAGCGAAGAAACCGCCCACCGGAGTCACTAGCGGAGAGGAATCGATCTCGCGATATTTTCTCCTTACCGAAACATTGCGAAAAATAAAACGATATCGATCGTATTGATAAACGTATCATTATCTCTGAAGTGTTACATCGTGCGTTGCAGATCGGACGTTATCAGCAAGTCTCTCAATTCCTGAACAATGGTTTACTTCCTTTATTTTACATCGAACGTGCGCGCGTTACAATATGTGTGTGTGCATTCAGTCATTCGTTCTCGCATTGAATAATCGTCATCAAAGTAACGTTGACGTGTCTGTGACCGCTATACCTCTCCTACTTTATCTCCACTGCGCTGTCAGATGCACGAGGTCGAGGTCGACGACGGGCTTGGATTTAAGCGCTAAACTTTCTTGCGAAAACGATGAACTTTCTTTATCGATTTATAAGTGACAATCGATGAAGTAAAAGATAAACAAACATCGAGTGGTCATCGAATTGAATTTATCGAGAAATTTCATTTGTTTTAGTCGGAGATAAATTCTACGCCTTTAAATTTCAAAAAGATTTGAATGATATCGGAACGTAACACTTATGTATTCAAGCATGCTATATTGAGGTATATATATATATTTTAATTGCCTATACTTTTTCCTTCTTTCAGTTATTTCTCAATTCTGATGACGCAACGTGGTTGCGCATTTGTACAAATATTAATTCGTTCTAGCGTCTTTTCCCGGACAAACTTAGATTACCTGTATTATTTGTCACCCCTAGCATCATGAAAAATACGAGACTTATGTAATAACTTCTTAATAACATTTGAGTGTAAATCAGTTATTAAATCGTCGGTTGCAAAATATCGGAAATGAGATACTTGGTACTAATATATACAATACGAAGAAAATATCTGTGATACCAGAATACGGTATCAAATTAATATCAACGTAACAGTTAATATATGAACAAAGTTAAATAATTGAAACTATCAATATCAATATTACTAATAATCCACATAAATATTTTAAATGGTTTACAACTAAAGGAACGTTTCTTCGATACTTCGATACGATCTTCAGATGACATGCTAAGTTAAATACAAAATACATATTATTTAAATCAATATTTATTTAAAAATAATATTCATCAAATCCAATATAAACTCATGTTTTGTTTAAGATAAATTTTGATTAAATTTCATCCAAATTTATAATTTCAACAAGACGAAGGTTTATATAACAAAACGATCTCCTTCCTTTTCTTTCAGTAAAGAATATTCGTAATAACTAATCGACGACTGCTGGACAATGGAACCCTTCGAAATCCTGTGCGGCATCGCCATCGTAATTCTCGCTCTTTATTATTTCCTCACGTCAAGTTATGACTTTTGGAAGTCACGTGGCGTTCGTGGTCCACGACCGATACCGTGGCTGGGTAATTTTAAAGACGTTATGCTTAATAAAACATACACTGAGAAAAAAAATTTGTTGAAAAATGTGTTTCATCTAACTAAAATATTTAGTCCGATACGTTCAACTAAACATTAGTTGAATTAACTAATTCTTGATTTAAAAATGTTGATGGTTGACATGAATGAACTATACCTTTTTTAGTGCAACTTAATTATTGTTGAATCAATCATTGGATCAACAACTATACAAATTTAGTCCGTATAACCAATTTTTTTCCTCAGTGTACGTGGGCGATTATTTGGCAGAAATGTATAACACCTACAAAGATGAACCAATGATTGGGATATTCGATAGAAAAACTCCAGTTCTTGTTATACAAGATCTAGATTTAATTAAGGATGTCCTTATCAAAGATTTCTCCGTATTTGCTAACAGAGGAATGCCCACTTCCGAAAAGGTGAGAATATTTTAAGCTATTATATTTAAATACATATATCCAAAGAAAATATAAACAAAACACACATGTCGCATCTGTTTTAAAAAGATTCATATATATACTTGTATAATTTTCGTATAATAATACTTATTAAAAAATGCGAGATGTAGACTCCAAGAGACTTATGCAAGTTTCTGTAAGTTAGTAGAATTTAATTTTGAGTTAAATTTACTTGATTACAAAACTTTCTTTGTCACAGGCCGATCCGTTGTCGCAAAATCTTTTCCATTTGGAGCCGAAGAGATGGCGACCGTTGAGAATGAATCTGTCACCTGTTTTTACATCCGGTAAACTAAAGGAGATGTTCTCTTTAATATCAGAATGTGCTGACCACCTTGTCCAATACATAGAAAAAGTAGTGAGCGAAAATAAACCTGTCGAGTGCCGCGAGTTGACGGCCAAATATACGACCGACGTTATCGGCAGCTGCGCCTTCGGCATCGAGATGAACGCTTTGTCGGACGAAGACAGTGAATTTCGCAAGATGGGAAGAAAAGTATTCAATCCGACTGGTATAATACGAATGAGAATGAGACAAATGTTTCCGTGGCTTTACAAATTGTTCGCATCATACGTCCTACCGCAAACAGAAACCACCAAATTCTTCACACGCGTTATCGTGGAGACCATGGACTACAGGGAAACGAATAATATTACTAGAAATGATTTCATTGATATTTTGCGCGAATTAAAGAAACATCCAGATAAATTGGGCGATATTGGTATGTATGTTTATATATTATACTTTTATCCGCCATAGGACTATATTTTACATGGAAAAATCATACGAGTTTTCATGTGTCTAAAAGTACATTTATAAATCATATTAAAATAAAGTTGACTTTTACTTTCATAGCGACTTCTTTATTACAGCCGTAGTACGGCCGACAATAATTGCCGGTTGAACATAATATAACTTTGAAAATAATAAAATTATATACATATATAAATTGTTAAGTGATTACCCAGTAAACAAAAGGATAGCAGTGTATGTCGACAGATTGATAACAGATTAGATCAAAACATGTCAGCAGACTGACATTAACTGCGTCCCTTATGTTCTGTTAGGGTGCCGTCCCATGCAGGACGGAATTTCGGAAAACGGAATCTCGGAATCATTCTGATTGGTTAGCCTCATGGGGCTTGTACTGTGCCCCATGGGGCTAACCAATCAGAATGATTCCGAGATTCCGTTTTCCGAAATTCCGTCCTGCATGGGACGGCACCCTTAGTAAAGTCTGCTAACATAATCAGAACGCAGATTGGCAACAGAAACCGCGCGGACAGAGCCTACTGACAGGCAATGTAAACAGATTCTGTCATATTTCTGGTAACAGTTTGACAACATCGTCTGATAAAGCAGCTTCTGTATGAAAATTGTTGTCCTTCAGACATGAAAATTTACTGCAAGCTCTGCTTAGAATCTGTCTGCGCAGGTTTAGCTATCTGGGTTAGCTAATTTCAAACAACATTAAATTAATATATTGATATATTAATAAAAAGATGATATTTTAGATTTGACAGATAGTTTAATAGCTGCTCAAGCGTTCGTATTTTTCGCTGCTGGCTTTGAAACTTCGTCGGCGACTATTAGCAATGTGCTCTACGAGTTAGCATTAAATCAGAAAATACAAGATAATCTGCGTGAAGAAATTGATGAGATGTATGCAAAACATGGTAGAGACTTAACATACGATAATATAAAAAAAATGGATTATTTAGATAAAGTTTTCAAAGGTATGCCGTTTGAAGAATAATATATGCTATATTTTTTTTTCAGCGATATTGTAATATGATATCATTGCCAGTAAACTTCAATCTAATTGTAGTTTTTCAATATTTTCATAATTTAACACTATTCTTAATGCATATAGAAACATTACGAAAATATCCGCCGGGGCCAATGCTTATGAGAGAGTCCACATCGAGTTATACTTTCGATGGTACTAAAGTTAATATACCGAAAGGTCAAAAGGTATGGATTCCCATTTACGCGATTCATCGAGATCCGGATATTTATCCAAAGCCAGATGTCTTCGATCCAGAAAGATTTAATGAAGAAACTGTGCGAAGCAGGCACCCGATGGCTTATCTACCTTTTGGCGACGGGCCAAGGAATTGCATTGGTATAGTGAAATAATTTGAAATATCCCTTTTCATTTCCTTCCACGCAGAAAAGTTTTTAATCGAAACATATTTTTAATTTGTTACATATTTTCCAAATGAAAGTACTTTTGATCGAAAACTTTAATCAAATTTACATCATAATCGTTCTTTTATTTTCAGGAGCGCGTTTCGCTGTTTATCAGAGTAAAGTTGGACTTGTAAAGATACTACGAAACTACAAAGTCGAGACTTGCGAGAAAACTCCAATACCCTACGTAAACGATCCTAAAGCACTCATATTAACGCCAAAAGGCGGACTACACTTGAAAATAATTAAAATTAATCGACCTTAATTTTTTCAAGTTTTTCTCCAACTCTCCATCGAAAGCGTAATAAAAAATGAAGAAAATCTGTCAATTAGAATGATAGGAGTCATTCTGTAATATATAGTTATTAATTTTTTTAATGTTGTGCATTTACGTCTTATGTAAAATAGTTAATAACTAGATAATTGTAAGTTTATCTTTTAAAATTGTCTTCTTTATTTCTTCAGACAAATGCCCACATAACACAAAACTAAATATAAGTATTTCAGAAACGTTTCAAATTTTCAAAAAAGTTTCTAGATAACACTAAAACATCATTGGTATTATATAGTCTAAAATACAAAACAGAGAAACGTAAAATTTGAAATGTCTACACGATGTTTTTATGAGAAAGGTTTTCATAATACATACAAAATCAACTGAAATATATAATGAAAGAATATTTGCTAAAATCTTTATAATCCTCAAGCAAGTGCATTCAAAACTTGGTGCAAGGTGTAATACTCATTCTTGTAATTCTATTTATTATATAAAATTATATACTTAGTGGTCTTACAATAAAATTACCCTTCTTAAAAATATTTTGTCCTTGTCAAGAAAATGTTTTGCAAAATATCTCAGCTTACATAGAGACAGTTGCAAAATCGAAAACTTTTTCGAAAACGAATTTTCCTCATTGGACCATCGGCTGCGTTCCGACATCCGACTACGACATACGACTGATTGTAGAACCGGCCTAAGGTCTCTGAGCCGGTATTCATAGCCTGTTCTTATTTCAAGATCGTCTTAAGTAATATCTTAAGATGCTAATACGGCTCTGTATTGCTTCATAAGATGCTCATCTTAAGACGGTCTTAAATTTAAGATCCGACTGTATACGTTTCGACTATATACTCACTTGGTCTTCTTCAGAGGATAACAAGAGAAAAATACATTTAAAAATAATAAATTTATTACATATGTATTATAAATTCATTAATCTTTTAAATAGAAAGTTAAGTTATTTATAGTTTTGAAGAAATGACGTTTCAGATTAAATTTGACAGGTATAGTTTAATAACTTCACAAGCATTTAGATATCTTATTGCTGGCTTTGAAACTTGTCGTCGATATTAGCAATGCTTCGAGAGTTTTTCGTTACCGCAAAATTAATATCCGCGGCGATTTCTTGTTCTCTCTCGCTTCTTGAACAAGGTCCTGTAATTCCTTTATATTTCGCTCAATTGCGGCTAATTGTACAGCCGAAAGGAGCACAGAATAGATCATCTTAAAGGAAAATGTTTTCGCTATATATTTAACTTAATCGATGCATTTATTCGCAATATGATTAAACAAAACGGTCAAAAGCTCAGCACCGAAATCTGCATGTTAACATACATATGTATATTAAGTAAGTGTAACATGATGTTATCTAATCGACTTTTTCTAGTATCGCTACTTGCAGAGTCACGATAATTAAGGCACACTAGATGCGTCGGAGGGAGATAAATCTTGCAGATACCGTTTCCACAATTCATCGTGAGTCATCACATACTTGTCCACATACTCTCCTACTCTAGGGCGCTGGCGCTTATAATTCCACACGATCTAGACGGCGACGGTTGGTTGAATCTCCAGTTACAACGTTGCGTGCTACACATTCACTTACGAGCCGACGCGAGCTGGTACACAGCGCAATATATCTCCCGGAGATGCAATTACGTCGCACCGCCATCCGCGTTCAGGTATGTCACGTTCGTTGCTTGTACCAACGTCGAATTTCAGAAAGAAAAAAAAAGAAACATTCTGTAATTTCATCATCGAATATGTGTTGAAAGAAATCACTTCATCGCATGTTTATTTATCATCATCATCATCATCAGCGAAGAAACCACCGGAATCGCTACGAAGCGGAGAGGAATCGATCTCGCGACTTTTTCGACGCAATATTTTCTACTTTCCGAAACGTTATTGCGCGATGGATGAAACGATATTGATACCGATGCTATTGACAGTATTATTTATTTTATCTCGGAAGTATTACATCATATACGTTACATAAGTCAAGCGTTATCAACGAGCCTCTCAATCCCTGAACAATGGTTTACTTTGCATCGTGCGTACGTTACATGTGCTGCATTCAGTCATTCGTTCATGTATTGAATAATGTCGTCATCAAAGTAACATTGACGGGTCTGTGACTGCTATACCTCTCATACTTTATCCCCACTGCCGCTACTAGATGTACCATGCACCGCTCGAGGTCGAGGACGGGCTTGGATTGTAAAACGATAGAACGATCTCTCGTTTCACGTTTATTCGTTTTTTTTTTCTACTCCAGTATCGTGGAAAATATTAAGTGACAAGCGAGCGAAATGTAAATAATCGCCACGTAACAGATTGCGTGGTCATCAAATTAAATTTATAAAAAAATCTTATTTGTCCGGCGATAAATTCTTCGCCTTAGATTTCAAGACGATTTGCATGTATTAAAGCGCGCTATATTGAGAAGTAATTGTGCGTATTATGTACCAACTTTTTTCCTCATTCAGTAATTTTTCTAATTTTGATGACGCAACGTTGGTTGTGCATTTGTGCAAGTATTAATTCGTTCTAAAGTTTTTTTTCCAGACGAACGTCTTCAGATTACCTTATTATATTTCGCATTAGCGTCATAAAAGATAAGACTGACAATGAGAGATGTAATACTTCTTAATAATTAATATTTAAGTACAAGTCAGTTATTTAGTCGTTAGTTGCAAAATATCAAAAATGAGATACTTTGACTAACATATAATACGAAGGAAACGATATCTGTGATACCAGAGTGATAAGACTGATAAGGTATCAATTTGGAACAGTCAATGTATCAACGAATTTAGATTATTGAAACTGTCAATATCAATATTGCATAATACATTTGAATATTTAAAGTATTTTATAAATTAAAAAAAACGCTTCTTCTCCAGGTATCTCCAGAAGGCACGCTAAATTAAAGTTTTCTCTAATTCAATATTAATTTAAGAATAATAGTCATCAAATGTAATTTAAACTCATGACTTGTTAAAGATGCATTCTGATAGTATTTCATTGAACTTTATAATTTCAACACTATAGGACGTTTATGTAACCAAATGTTTTTTTTTTCTTTCAGTAAAGATCATTCGTGATAACTGATCGACGATTGTTGAACAATGGAACCCTTCGAAATTCTGTGCGGCATCGCCGCCGTAATTATCGCTCTTTATTATTACCTCACGTCAACTTTCGACTTTTGGAAGTCACGTGACGTTCGTGGTCCGCAACCGACACCAGGATTCGGCAATTTTAAAGACATTATGTTTAATAATTTATCTATAGGCGATTATACGACAAAATTATATAACGAGTATAAAGATGAACCAATGATTGGGATATTCGCTAGAACAACTCCAATTCTTATTGTAAAAAATCCAGATTTAATTAAGGATATCCTTATCAAAGATTTCTCCACATTTGCTAACAGAGGACTACCCACTTTCAAAAAGGTGAGAATATTTTAAGCTATTATATTTAAGTATATCCAGAAAATATATAAATACATACACGGCGCATGATTTTGAAAGATTCACATAATATTACACTTCTATAATTTTCGCATGACAAAAAGTTATTAAAAATATGAGATGTATCTCCAAGAGCTTTATACAAGTCTTTGTAAGTTAGTAGTTCTTAATTTTAAATTTACTCGATTACAATTCTATATCTTTGTCACAGGCCGATCCGCTGTCGCAACATCTTTTCGCTTTGGAGCCGAAGAGATGGCGACCGTTGAGAACGAGACTGTCGCCTGTTTTTACATCCGGTAGACTGAAGGAGATGTTCTCCTTAATATCCGAATGCGCTGACCACCTCGTCCAATACATGGAAAAAGTAGCGAGCAGAGATGAACCTGTAGAATGTCGCGAGTTGACGGCCAAATATACGACCGACGTTATCGGCAGCTGCGCCTTCGGCATCGAGATGAACGCTTTGTCGGACGAAGACAGTGAATTTCGCAAGATGGGAAGACAAATATTTAATCCGTCTTGGAGAAATACATTACGATTCAGAATGAGACAAATGTTTCCGTGGCTTTACGAATTGTCCGCGTACGTCCTACCGCAAACAGAAGTCACCAAATTCTTCACGCGCGTTATCGTGGAGACTATGGACTACAGAGAAACGAATAATATCACTAGACACGATTTCGTTGATATGTTGCGCGAATTAAAGAAAAATCCAGATAAATTGGGCGATATTGGTATGTATCTATATATTTATATATATTACTTTTATCTGTCATAGGACTATCTTTCACATAGAAATTCCATACCAGTTTGCACACTAGTTTAAAATAATTTTATGAATCACAATAAAGTAAAGTTAACTTTTACTTTTATAACAACAATTTGTTTATTGCCGAATTTTGACATAATATAACTTTGAAAATAATGAATTTATTATGTGTGTGAGTTGGTTGAGTGATTATATAATCTAATAAAGAATTAAATGGTAATAAATAAATTACATTTTAGATTTGACAGATAGTTTAATAGCTGCCCAAGCGTTCGTATTTTTCGCTGCTGGCTTTGAAACTTCGTCAACAACTATTAGCAATGCGCTCTATGAGTTAGCATTAAATAAAAAAGTACAGGACAATTTACACACAGAAAAATATATACTACCTACAAGTTAATATTACTTGCTTCAAGTATTTGATAAGTTCATATATGAGCAAATCTACCATAAAGTCGTCATAAGTATCACATTTACTCAAAACATATTCTAGATCTTAGCAAGTTTAGTACTTGAAACAAGAATATTAAATTAATACGAACATTCTGTTTACTTACAATATAGAGTCCACGGAAGAGAAGCATATACTTCAATAAAGATATCACATTTTCTTGAGAGAAGTTTATCCGTTATTTGAATCAAGTAAAAATTTTATTCATCTAGAATAATCGTTTACTTCAAAAAAGAATTTGTATTCTTGAGGATTACAATTAATATTATTTTTATTTATTTAATTTTCTTTAATTCTTTAGTTCCTAAGTGGAATGTAGGTTAGGAGGTTTTCGTGCGCGGTGCGGAGGGGTACAGTTTAGAATATAAAAATTCCTGTCCTCAGGTGGATTCGAACCCGGTTCCTCGTGGTTATGAGTCTGACACTTTATCACTAGGCCACATCTCTGATTATATTCTTAGTGCTGCAGTATCTAGTTTTCACAGAAGTGATTCATTGATTTCAAGTATTTCATATTCTTACCTAAAGAATCAGTAAATATTCAAATCAAGCTTATGTGGCTTTTCTTAGATAAAGTTTACAGAATATACTTGAAATCAATGAATCACTTCTGTCAAAACTAGATACTGCAGCACTAAGAATATAATCAGAGATGTGGCCTAGTAATAAAGTATCAGACTCATAACCACGAGGAACCGAGTTCGAGTCCACCTGATGACAGGAATTTTAATATTCTAAACTGTACCCCTCCGGACCGCGCACGAAAACCTCCTAACCTAGAAGAATGTTGTTCTATACAGCCAAGTATTTCATATTCTTACCTAAAGAATCAGTAAATATTCAAATCAAGCTTATGTTGCTTTTCTTAGATAAAGTTTCAGAATATACTTGAAAGAAGAATAAATTCTTCTTTTAAGCACATGATGATAAGCTTTTCTAATACTTATGATAAGTATATCTTAAAACTAATATTAAGAAAATATTCTTTGTTGAAGAAAACTATTACTCAAACCAAATAAAATAAAATGAGTAATTGCTTTTCTTGGCTGTAGAACGATATTTTTCTGTGTGTACGTGAAGAAATTGACGAGATGTATGCGAAACATGGCAAAGATTTAATGTACGATGATATTAAAAAAATGGATTATTTAGATAAAGTTTTCAAAGGTATGTCGTTTGAAGAATAATATTCAGCGATAATCTAATAATCTAATATGATCCCACGGCTAGTAAACTTTAATCTAATTGTAGTTTTTCAATATTTCCATAATTTGACACTATTCTTAATGCATGCAGAAACATTACGAAAATATCCACCAGTGACAGTTCTTATGAGAGAATCCATGTCGAGTTATACTTTCGATGGTACTAAAGTTAGTATACCGAAAAATCAAAGAATATGGATTCCTGCATACGCGATTCAGCGAGATCCGGATATTTATCCAAAGCCAGATGTCTTCGATCCAGAAAGATTTAATGAGGATGCTGTGCAGAGCAGGCACCCAATGTTTTATCTACCTTTCGGCGACGGGCCAAGAAATTGCATTGGTATAGTGAAATGATTTAAAATCACTTTTTATTTCTTTTTGCGCAAAAAAATATTTTCCAATTGGAAAATATTTTTATTACATATTTTCCAACTGAAAAGTATTTTTGATCGAAAACTTTAATCTGATCAATATCATTATTGTTTTCTTACTTTCAGGAGCTCGCTTCGCCGTTTATCAGAGTAAAGTTGGACTTGTAAAGATATTACGAAACTACAAAGTCGAAACTTGCGAGAAAACTACAATACCCTACGTAAACAATCCTCGAGCATTCCTATTAGCGCCAAAAGGCGGACTACATTTAAAAATAATTAAAATTAATCGACCTTAATTTTTTAAGTTTTTCCCGAACTCTCCATAGAAAACGTAATAAAAAGTGAAGAAAATCAATTAGAACAATGATGTCAATGATAGGAGTTATTGTTTCTGCTGTAATAGTTATTAATTTTTTAATGTTGTTGTTTAATGTAAAATAGTTAATAATTAGATAGTTTAATTGTAAGTTTATACTGTTACATAGATATCTTAATAATATATATGTATAATATTTTAAAATTGTTTTCTTTATTTCTTGAGATAAACGCCCACACAACACAAAACTCAATATAAATGTTAACATTGTACCGAAAACATTGTACAGAAAAAAAATTCTGATTCAGTAAAGTGTAATCATTGTGGAATAATTGTTTCGAAAAGTTATAGAATGCAAGAACTAAAGATCACTTATGCGATATACATAACGTAACAGTAAGGTAAATGTACCAATGTCGGGACACTTAAGACCTATGTCTGGACACCTTTATCATTTTAGTTTTTATATAAATATATAACGCGAATTAAAATCAAAGATAAAAATACGATACAAGAAAGATATTTTTAGCTTTGATTCTTTAATTTTTATTCGCGTTATAATTTATTTAAGAACTAAAATGATAAAGATGTCCAGACATAGGTACGTGTCCAGGCATTGGTACGTCTTACTAGACAAACATCCAAAACGTGGTGTCATCCTAGAAAATTACAAAGTATTAAAATGCATAGCAACATGCAATTATTGCAAAACAATAATAAGTTTTAAGTATGGTGTGTTCGTTCTGATAAATCATTCAGAAATAAATCACCTTGATAAATGTAATTGTATTGATACGAATATAAAAAGAAGAGCAGAAATATGGGACAAGTACGACGTAAGAGGTAGAGATGCGACGTGCAAAACATGTAAGACGGTTATAAAACATAACAGTAGGATAACACCTTTACGGAGCCTGCCACTTGCGAGTTTGTGAGTAAGTATTTATCCAAAAACGTATAAAATATTGATGAATATAAAGTAGGTATAGTAATGAAATAATAAATAAGTAAAGATCTAAATAGTCTAGTTTTTATCACGGCACATATATGTATTAATAAATAATTATATGCAAATTTGACTGAAACAGCGATTGTCCGTGTGTGTTTATACTGTTTATGGATTATGGTAGAATTCCTCGAAACAATACAAAATCATATTTCGTGTATATTTTCGAATAATTTAATTAAATCGATAAATTAAACGAAAAACCGTTTTGGAAAATACATATACTCTAAATTATAAAGCGTGAGGAGAACGACAGCTGAGAGCTGATACCATGAGAAATAAATTGGAAATATTTACGACAAATTAAGTACGTGAACGAGCGAATTACGTGCTTGTTCTTTAACGAAAAACGGAATTGTATTCACGGACGCACATTTGATACGCATTTTGAAGCAAGCTCGCTCCCTCGTTCACGATCGTTATTCGCGATCGCGACAAGCAAAGTGAGAACGCCAAACGCGCGATCGTTCTCTTCAATCACTTTAATTGATTATTAATTCCCGCGCTCAACAAGAATTTCAAGCTATTCATTGAAGCATCTTCCCGCGTGATTCACTTATTCGGAGTAAGAATCGAAACGGAGCGCGGAGGCAAAAGACGCGAATTCCGAGGTTATGATCGTTCCACTGCGACACGCGGGACGCGAGACAACGATTCTATTGAGATTCGGGTGTATCGCGCTTTGAGAAACACTTATCTCTCATGTACAATTCACTCACCGATCACGGCACACTGCAGCTGAGACGGCCGCCAAATCACAGCCGGGAGGGTGATACGTACATACGACGTCCAGCACGGCGTTCGGCGTTCATTTCGCCCGGCGACGGCATCCCACTCGTTTCAGTCGACACAAAAAGCAACGAAATATTCGACGTATGTTCACTTTGCAACACTCCGTAATCGGATTTCGTTTCATTCGCGAGAA
>NW_027249467.1:127500-170319 GCF_030848795.1 Temnothorax nylanderi | reverse complement strand
ATAAACTATCTTTATTGCTTATCCCCGCAGGGTTTGCAAGTCGTTTTTTATAAGGAACGTTACCCAACCTTACACTACTACCCTTTCTCCTCTCACTTAACCCTTTTGGACCAACGGCTTAAACGTCTCTTTCCGAAAGACGGAGCCCAGTTTGCTCCGCACAAGAGCCTATCTTGCACGGAGGGGCGCAGCCTCGGAAAAACATTCCATGTTTACATGGCTCTAGTGGACTCGAACCTGGTTCCTCCTTACGAGTCTGGCGCTCTACCACTAGACCACACTGCCGCCCTAAGTTATTTGTTACCTATTTGTTTTGATCGAAAGAAGCGGTAACAAATGCTTGATGAGCACGTTTGAAACAATGACCTTAGGAACAAATAAAGCATTTGTTAGCGGCTTTCTTTCGATCTCGTCGTTCCACACAGTAGGTGCCCAGAATTCGATCTGTGTGTCTTATAAAATTTATAAGAAATGGCGGGATATACTGCAAGAGAATACACGATATGATTATCGCGTACGGAATAGCCGGAGAAAACGCTGTTGGCGCGGCTCGTGTTTACGCGGAACGATTTCCCGAGCGTGAACGACATCCCGATGACAAAGTAATTTCGAGGTGTGTGCAAACGCGCCAGAGATACGGGAAGTGTGGTTTTAAATCGGCGAAACGCTGGTGCACCGATGCAGATTCGTGTAAACGACGAGGAAGCCGTGTTCGAAGAAAACCCCAGGTACAGCGTACGCTATTGTCTCGGCTGCTTGGTTTCTCGCGATACAAAGTGCACAGTGTTTTACGTCGGAACAGACAGCATCCGTATCATCATCAGGGAGTACAGCAACTTTTTCCGGAGATCAGAACAGCGCATCTATTTTTGTGAAGGATTTTATTATCTTTATTTAATGTTTTTGCGTTAGTTTTTAATAAATATTAACAGTCAGCGAAACACATACAGGATTTCTCGCGCAGTGTCGGCGGAATAATTTTTTCCCCGACCGTATTCTATGGACGGATGAAGCTACATTCACCCCGAATGGCGTGTTTAATACACGAAATTATCTGTATTTGGCAGAGAAAATCCGCACGTTCGCGCGTCGTTCGAGATCGCGCATTTCAATATCGCTGGGCGATAAATGTATGGGCGGGAAAACAGCGGACCGAATCGTAAGTAGTAAATTTACTTAGTAAGTTAAGGAATTTATTATAAAGAATATGGCAAGGGGGAAAGCCGTAACAGGATGTTCGTGTTAAATTATTTTTAATAAACAAATATTTTTCCAACCATAGCAAACTGCGCGCCGACAAATCGTCAAACTGGAAACACAATTTGGTTGGTGTAGTAAATTCTCTATCCACTAAATTTCTTTACAATTTTTAGATGCTTAGCATCAAAAATTAAATCGTAACGATTTAATTAAGGAGGGTGGAAGGGAATTTTACTACACCACCAAAATTGTGTTTCAGTCTGACGATTTGTCGGCGCGCAGTTTACTATGGTTGGAAAAATTTTATTAAAAATAATTTAACACGAGCATCCCGTTACGGCTTTCCTTGCCCTATTCTTTCATATTTAATTTTAATCATCGGAGCTATTTAAAATTATTTAGGAATTTTCTTTCGCAGCTTTAAAAATCATTTTTTTGGCAATTTTTAGATCGGTCCTTATTCCTACCGCCCCGTTTAAATGGAGAGATATACAAGGATTTTCTCTTCAAATGAGTTGCCTGCTCTCCTCGAAGATATTCCTCTTCATGCAAGAGCAGAAATAATTTTTCAACACGACGGGGCTCCTGCACATTTCTCTCGGCAAGTACGCGAATTTTTAAACGCGCATTATCCGGACAGAATGGGTGGGTCGAGGTGGCCCAATCATCTGGCGCCGCGATCGCCAGATCTTAATGTGCGGATATTTCGTGTGGGGCCACATTAAAGCCGTAATCGAGCACAGGCGTGATGGTACAGAAGCTGAAGTACGAGAAGCAATTCTCGCAGCTTTTAATATACCATCACGCCAGAAATGGCGTATCGCGCGACGCGCAATATTACTCGAAGGGCCGAACTTTGTTTACAAGAACGAGGGAGGCACTTCGAACAATTGTTGCATTAAATTTTATGAGAGTGGATTAGACCTACTGGGGATACCACTTAAAAAAAAATGCGCCGTGCTGTATACCGCAAGGTGGCGAGGAAATGACAGCATGATCAAATTAGAATAAAATGCCATTTACGGTCCGAGTTGGATCTTATTGTTAGTAGCCTAATAATATTTTTTGTGCACTACATAAAATTTTCGCAATAAATTCTTTACAGTTATTTAGATGTTTAGCGTCACATACTACGTTTACGCGAAGTAAATTATCGTAAGTTACTACAAAATCCCGTTTACGAGAAGGAATTATCGTAAGTTACTACAAAAGTAACGCTCGCGTAAACGTAGTAATAGTTAAATCAAATCAATTTAATTACGGGGAGGGGGAGAATTTTACTACTCCAACGGGAGCTGTTGTGTTGCAAGTCTGCAGACAATTTAGTCGGCGCGCAGTCTACTAAATTGTTGGAGAAAAAATTATGTGTAATACACAAAAAATATTATTATTAGGCTACTAATTGTAAGATCCAAGCTCGGACCGTGAATGGCGTTTTATTCTGACAGCATAATATTTTTTATTTCGTACGCGCGCGCGAGAGAGAGAGAGAGAGAATAATTCGACGCGGAGCTTTAGCGTTAAGCCCCTTGCACAATAGGCGATAGCGATAGCGATAGCGACAACGATAAAGTTGCCGACAAAGCTATTGTGCAAGGAGCTTTACGTGCCGCTCGCGAGCCAGCGGCAGCGTCCCTTCCACTGCTTCGCCGCGCGCCTAGTACGGGGGTTAAGCCCCTTGCACTATGCCAGGCAACAGGCAATAGGAACAGGAAATAACAAAAAAATCGTTAATTACAACCTAAAAAATTCGAATACTATGATTGGTTGGCAACAGGCAATAGGCACAGAATTTCCAACGTGACGGAAACTCTGTGTCTGTTGCCTGTGTCACTGTTTATTCTGCATTTATACATGATTTCTGATTTCTATTCCCTGTTCCTATTGCCTGTTGCCTGGCATTGTGCAAGGGGCTTTACGGTGGGAATGTGGGACGTCTCTTCTGGCCGCGCCGGCTTCTACTCGCGTGGATTGGCCGATCTTTTTCAATTAATTTCTCAATAAGTATTGCGAATTTCGCAAAATGATAGAGGACTTTTCTACTCGGTTTAACTCACTCTACTTGCATACAAGAGGTCCGGCGATTATTACCAGACACCCTGTATTCATTAATTCAGCTTCAAAAAATATTTTTTATGTTCTCTAAAGATAATAAAATATACACAGTAAAAAATTTTGTGTCAATGGAAGTCCACTCTCAATTTTGTGTTAAAATAACTCATTCATCGTGTTATTTTTGACATTTAGAAATGTTATATCGACATTTATAACATTTCTAAATGTCAAAAATAACACGATGAATGAGTTATTTTAACACAAAATTGAGAGTGGACTTCTATTGACACAAAATTTTTTACTGTGTATACATAAAAAGCTGATATTAACAATTTTCACTGGTTTCTTGTAAAAAATCCCGAAAAAAGCGCGTTTTAGAGTAGAATACCCCCTTAATATAGAAGCTCGTGCCAGTTTTTTCCTAATATCTAAACTCACTATACCGTTTAATGGACTTAAATCTGGAAGCAGACTATTTATGCGCTTATCTACAATCCACTTTTGTGATTTTTCTGCATAACTCACTGCATATTTTGTTAATGTTTTATAACTAATACCAGATTTACTAATAATTTTTTCTAAAATATATACATCTTACACTGCGTTATGAACATTTGCACTAGAAATTTTAAGCCAATTTGCTAATCCTGTAATTGAACATTCTCCTTTACCTTTTCGATTAGTTTCTTTTTTTTATAACCTGTAAGGTATCTATAAATCCTACAATAATGTCAGCAAACTCTTCGCTTAAAGAATAAACTGTTATTAAATCAATCAATCTTGGTCCATCAAAACTCAAATTATGTACCGCTATATAACATTTCTTTTTTAATAAAATTAACCATTGATACAAATTTGTTATTGCAAGCGTGGTGGAACTGAAGGAACTGGTTTACCATACAGCATTAACTCTGCTTGACATTTTCGAAGACCATGTACTGCAGTGGCAGCTGCAGAAATCTCTTGACTAGGTTGAATATAAACGTCGAAAGAATTTTTACCACATTTGGCTGCAATTTGCAAAATATCGCAATTTCTTTGAAATCCTGAGGTTTCGAGGTCAAGATATACTATGGGAATATCTTCTTCCATAGTACCTTCATCATCACTCATACATTCTTTATTTATTTGTACGGCTGGCTCTTTCAATAAAGCAGAATTACTTTCGTAAGTAACACCTTCTAAAAGTTCTCTTTGGTATCGTAGAGAAGCTCTATATTTTTTTAATTGCATACGCCTCAATTTAAATGCACGACTTGCTGTTGTTATTTGTCGTCGTTTTTTAATTGAATAAATTTTCTTAACGTGCTTGGAATGATGTTTACCAGGCGACAATGTCAACATTTTTGCAGCTATTTGGGGATAACTTTCTCCAATGTTCTTTTGCGCAACAACAAAAGCGTATCGATAATAATCGGCTGATGCTGTTAGGCTTAGACATTTAGATTTAGGCGCCTTACTAGCCATACTTGCATTAAGCTTTCATTTACGTTACTGGAGGCGCCTACAGAAAATTTTTCTGCATTTGATGCCAGTTTATCAAAGACTTCCTTAAGTGCCTCAAATAATTTTAAGTCTGTAAAGCCATCTGGAATCATTCTGTGATTATAATTTTCCTTGTCTTTCACGTATCCACACCATTGGCCGCATTTTTCATGCTAATCAAACGCGTGATAAGAGATACTCCTTATCGCCTCGGCCATAGCTGTACTTTTACCCCTATTCTGGGTCATAGCGTATGTGAAACATCTGTGAAAGTAGGTTATTCCGTCTTTTGTCAACTCTTTGTGCTGTTTTTCTATATTATACAAGCATTTCTTCACTCCTTTGGATGTATGGTTGACATCTGATAATTTGCAATTGAATGCGAAGCACCTGCTCGACAAGCAGCTATGGCGGAACTATCGTCGTCACCAACAAGAATGCCAATTTCGACATTTTTCGATTTTAAAATATCACTTTCATTGACTAGTTTGTTTGCTGCATGCGATTCCATGGCTTTGGCAGAGCCTCTAAAATTCAGTCTGCAATCATGATCGAAAGGAGTATGTCCTATGTCACATTTTTTGCACTTTATTAAGGTAACATTACCGAAAACTTAATGTTTTACAAGATATTTGTAATTTATGTCAAAATACTAGAACTTTCAAGCCTCATAATTCCAAAAGTTCTTAACGAAAAAATACTTTATTATAGTGTTTTGAAAAGCTCTCGAGATTAGCTACAAGAATATGCATTGAAAAATAGGGATTTCCATTTAAGAAATTAAAGGTGTCGTTTATGTGAGCTTTAAACGACCATCCAAGGTCAAACCAATGGTACCATCTTATGTCCCCCTTGAAACCATACAACTTTTGTCTGAAACATTTTTGTATGTGGAGCTTAGTTTTTGAGATATTTTGCTGTCCAAGTTAAAATGGGACACCCTGTATACTATATGATAAGTTTATTGTTATCTGAAATATGGATGTACACAATATAAAGTTAATTGTATTATCTAAAATTATTTAGTACACAGGTAACAATCAACTAGTATATTTTATAATATAAAGTTGATATAATATATATTATATTAATTATAATTATATCAACTTTATATTATAAAATATACTAGTTGATTGTTAACTGTGTACTCATAATTTTAGATAATACAATTAACTTTATATTGTGTACATACATATTTCAGATAACAATAAACTTTTATCATTATTATTCACCTATCCCTGTTCTATATATTCCATAAATAAGATATCTTTTGGACATCATTTATTCGTGCCGTTTAGATGCCATTTTGTTAATCTTTTGGACATCTATAAGACATCTGTTGAATGACGGCCATTTCTGTAAAGCATTTTGGTATAGCAATTCGGTAACTTTACGTTGACCTATTGGCAGCTGATACAGGTTGACCATATGTTGCCAATTGGTAAACGCTATAAGTTGCCTTACAGTTAACGTACGGACATCGACAGTTAGCGTACGGACATCCATACGCGCCGTTTAAGCGGACATTAGATACAATTTTGTTGTCAAAAGAAGAATCTTTTTAGCCAACTAAAAAGTCATCCCAGTCCTTTTTTTGTTAGCTTTTCGATATCTTTGGCGTATCATTTTGCTACCTGGGCCCTTATCCCCGCAAGTGTACCCAGTAAGCAATTTGATAGCAAATTGTCGCCAAGATGGCATCAAATTCGTTCAAAGATTGGTGTCAAATCCGGTGCCATCTGTGTCATCTTTAAGCTCGTGTTTTGCTAGCAAAGTCTGTGTACATAACCAGACAGCAAATTGGGAGCAAAAACCGAGCAAGTTTTGTGTAGCGTTGTCTGCCAACAAACTGTCGGCAAATACCGAGCAAGCTTTGTCTAGCGTTGTCTGCCAACAAATTGTCGACAAACACCGAGCAAGCTTTGCGTAGTGCTGTCTGACGACAAATAATTGGCAAAAACCGAGCAAGCTTTGCGTAGCGCTGTCCGACGACAAATTGTCCTCAAAAACCGTGCAAGGAATGCGCAACACTGTTAAAAAAAATTATATAATATTTATTTCGAAATTTTATTACTATTTTTTAACTAAATTTGTTTCTTAAGATGCAGTTTATGATTATAAATATTTTCTCGTATTTGAAAAACACACTTACCTTGGTGGGATTCGAACTCGGGACCTCTGGATCGTGAGCCAACTGCCTTACGTGGTAGACTACTTCTTAATTTAATGTAAGCGTTAGATATATAGTCTACATATATCATAACCAGCGCAAATATATAATTTTTCAAAAATCATCTTAAGAAACAAATTCAGTTTAAAAAGAGTAATAACATTTTGAATTGGATATACGAATATAATTTTTTGTTAATGTCGGGTAAATGTCAGAAACCAGTGCTGGACATGTTAAGGACGATCCTGAGGACATCCTGGACATATTCAGGACGATCCTGAGGACGTCTTGTGCTATCTGGGGGTCTTGCTAACGGAAATGCTCGTTAAGCAAGGCGTATTTACGAGCAAGGCGAATAAAATATTTTTAAACGATTTCCAGAATTTCGAAATTTTCGTTTTATTTTGCACAACTTTAACACTCTGTATTTTTAAAACGAAGCAGTTTAGAACACATAGGACCTTTTCTTCTTAAAATAAGCCAAAAAATATCCCCTTCAAGTTTATTCACTTACTTAGGAAACATCCTGTATATTAAAAGAGATTTATTCAAATGTTTAAAATATCAAAATAGGCTCATATTTAAATAATTATTATAATCAAAGAAAAAAATTTTGGATTGGAGAATATAGAGTATATAGTTATTAAACCGGATTTTAAGCCGCCGTGTAATAGCCATGTTATAGCTAATCTATATGACCGCGCGTGCTCATTATTTAATCTGTTCAATGTTCATTTAATTTAATGCGTTTAAGGAGGAACAGTGTATAATGAGCATAAAAGTATTCAAAAATACTTTATATTCAGTAATCTTTTTATCGTTCTAGCAATATGTATATACATATATATACACTGAAAAAAAAATTTATTTGATTTAAGTAAATATATTAACTTGAAATATATTTACTTGAATTAAATAATTATTTATTAAAATCTAGCAAATTTTTTTACTTTTAAGAAAATATTTATTTGCGTAAAAGTAATTTATGTCCTTAATAAATATTTACTCACATGAAGAAATCGTTATTTTAAATCAAATAATATTTTCTTAAAACTGTGAAATAATTTTCTTACATGTAATAAATGCATTTACTTAAAAGTAGTAGCCAATTTCAAATAAATATTTGTTTAATTTAAGTTTTAAAATTACTTGAATAAAAAAAATATTTATTTAATTCAAGAAAACCAATTTAGTAATACTGGGATACTAAAAGCAAACAAATAATCACTTTCAATAACGAAATATATATTTGTTTTAATAAATATTTCTTTGACTCAAGCAATTCATATCTGTACATAATTAAATATTTTAGGCATATATATTTACTTGATGAAAATAAATATTATTTTGAATAAATAAAATAAAAACTTTGGTTTTTGAAAAATTCAACTACAAAATAATTTACTTAATCTGAGAGAATGTTAACTTAAATCAAAGCGTTGGTGTTTAAAAACTAAAAATATATTTCTTTATAATTGGTAAATAATTATGTATTTAAATCAAAGATACCATTACTTTGAAATTAGAAAATATTCACTTTTATCCAGTAAATAAATTACTTAGTATCGATAAATATGTTTGAACAATATTTACTTAAATGCCAGAAATCATTAGCTTGGTATCAGAAAATATTTACTTCAAACCAGAAAATACATTATACTTAATATCGATAAATATGTTTAACAAATATTTACTTTTTCTAAGAAAATATTTGCTCAAATCAAAGATTTCAGCAAGTGTTCGGTACACTAAATGTGTCGCATATTACTGTCTGTCTCCCTCGATCAAATCACGTGTGCGCAACGTGCATTCTTCCGTGACGCTCGGTTCGCGGATATTCGGGCGCGCTCGGTATCAGTCGCTGATTCGCGCGCGCTGCGTGCCGGTCCGATCTTGTTCCACTCCGCGCGCTCTTCCTCTCAGATAGCTCTGCGAGACTCAAGGCGTAACATCGCGGCGAGTTCGATATATTTTCTTGTGTGCGTTATACGAAATCTGTTACGCGTTTCTGTGACTGTATAAGCGGAATCGGTTCACTGCGGCCGTTTCAATAAATAAAGTGAGAGGAAAATCAAAGTTTCTCGACCACGTTCTTGCGAAGCAATCCTACCGTGAGACACACGTGGAGGGCACACGCGCCCGCATTCAACAGCAAGTCTTACACTGTATTGGGTCTCACACGGTTGCACCTCGTAAATGCGCCGCGTCAGAAAGACCGCGAGCCAGCAGATCCGGACGCGAGCCCGCATTTTCTCGCATAACGCCTGCAGATTCTATTTTTGTTCGACATCATATTGTTGTGTATTGTGTGTTGGAGGAAGAAATTTTTTCATCATGGCTGATGAGACTACGAAGACTTTATTACACGACCTACAACTTGCTCACTTGGTGGAAACTTTTGAAAGTAAGTGTTGTTTTGTTTAGATCAGAGCTCGGCAAAAAATTGTTTTGATGACTGAAGCTAGCGGTCGATTAGTCAAAATAGAATGTAAGTAAAAGAATTCCTACATGCTCGAAATAAAAATGCCTGTACAAGTATTATTTTAGAATTTTTATCGATGTACAATGTTTTTTCATTAAGTTTTTATTGGATTAAATAATTGTTAAGATGAATCGGCCGCTTACTTGAAAGTTAATTGTAATTTATTGAAAAATATGTATCAGTGTGATTGTTTAGTTATTCTGAAAATAAATAAATTAATAATTTTTATTTATTGAAAGAACTAATCTCTGCATCGCAATGAAATTTTATATAAATCACCTTGAATATTTGAAGTACTTAAATAAAAAAATATAAATTTTTTTCATTATTTCTTAATTATATTTCATTAGAATACATGTCTACTTCTTATTGAAATAATTTTTATCCAGGTAGACAATTGCCACTAAAACTATTATAACAAAAGTTTAAAAACGTTCAAATTCAAGATTTATTTAAATAAAGTAACTTTTTCTGCATACTATCCAAATTTAAAAATAATATTTATAACTGCATTTTAGAAAATAAAATCAGCATGGATGTATTAGAAATAATGTCTGAAGCATTGATAGATGATCTTATACCTATTATTGGTGACAGAGCCAAATTCCTTAACTATTGGCGTAAACATTTTGGCAAAGATAAATGTGATGAAAGTAATGATTATCATGCAAATAATAAAAAGGTAAGCTATAGTTTTAAAGAATTATTTTTTAACCTAGATTACGGGGTAAAGTAAATAATTTGTAATTTTTGCACATAATTTTTTTATAATCCTTTTTATGTGATAATACAATTATCAATTATTTAAAAGTATTGTAAAGTTATACTAAATACATAAGAAATAGCTAAAAGTTATGTTCTTTTAAAAGCTATGCAGTAAACGAAATTTTTTTATTTGAAATTTGTATAACGCAATACATTTGAACTACAATAACTATTGTACATACTATTTTCCCTTTAACCTGTTCTTCCCTATGTGTAAAAATCATTGGCATTAAAATACTAAATTTCTTTGAAAAATTTGTATGTATAGAAAAGAGATGATGATTCTATGGCCAATAGTTCAATGAACTCAGCTAAAAGACTAAAAGATAAAGAAAATTCGTCAAGTTCTGTCAATGTTTCATATAATAATATTTATGCTAAACAATCACTGAAACCTCTGAAGGACCCTGCTCATGGAATCTATGATAGGAAAAGAAATTTTAGCCTCGTTTGAACAGAACAACTTGGTGCATGATAAATATAGGAATAAGCTGTGTCACATAATCATAACAGATTTAGAAAATCGATCAATAAGGTAAAATGTTAGAAAAAATATGTACTAAATTAAGGTGGAGCTCTACTGATTTTTGGCCAAAAATCAATTTCTTTTATCGCATTTTTTTAATATTTATAATTGAAGGCACATTTTTTAAGATCCATACAATTTCTCAAAATTGATGAAGTTACAGCCATTCAAACAAAAGTTTTTGGGCAATTTTACAGCTTTTTAACTTCAATTTTTTTATTTCTCGAGAACAAAATAATTACTTGAGAATTATAAATCTAGCAAACTTTTTTTATTTATGATGTAAAAAAATTGAAAATTCTTGATACTGACACTCAACAGGTTTAAAGCATGGGTCATATAAGGATTCAGCTCTTTTTTACAACAAAAAAAGGAACTTATATTATAACTTGAAAATTATTAGACAAATTGTACCACAATTAAACAATTTTAAATTGTTTAATAGAGCTTCACCTCAAGGCAAATTTTTTGATAGGTCACACATATCTATGTATTTTCATTTTTACTTTTGTTTGTAGCTTAAATAATGCGCTAGCAGACATGATCGTTACAATGATTATTAATACCTTCCCATCAGAAGCAGCAAATACGTACTACATACCACCAATTGCAAAAAAAAGATTCTTCCAGTAATAAATCCATACCTGCTCGTGGAAAATTGATGAGTATGTGGCGGAACCGTCAATCCCAATATAAAAAATTGCTAGTTAAAGTAACCAATGAGGCGAAAGCTGCAAATGATCAAAGCACTGAGCCCGGTAAGGTAATTTTTTGTATAAACAAATATAGGAATAGCCTGGGTTAAAGAGGCCTTTGAGTCAAAATAAAACTGTTTTTTATTTTCAACAAATATTTTTAAGAAGCAAAAAGGTGCATTATATCCTCGTAGAAATTGATTTATACCATTCTGTTTTATATAATTTTATTCTAATCAATAATTTTTTTTCAAAAAGTTTTAACTAGAGAGAGAAAGAGAGAGAGAGAGAGAGAGAGAGAGAGAGAGAGAGAAATAATATTAAATAAAAAACTTAATGAGTACTTTCTTAAAAATAACAAAAAAATTTCAGTTTATCTTCACTAAAAATTATAAGCTGTAAAAATTATTTTGTTTAACAGTTAGCTTGTTTTGGCCTTGTATATTGAAAACTTCCATTATCATTTTTTTTAAATAATAAAACTTTTATACATATTACATCGTACAGAGACCATACAAGATGATATTCAAGATGCTCTGGACTGGTTACAAAAGAATCAAGCTCCTTGGGATCTAGTTTTAGATCATTGGAAAAAAACTTCTGCTTATCGAACCAAAGCGTTACAACAATCAACAGACAAAAATTTGGTGGATATATTTGAAACATGGAAGCTGTATAAGCACCCTAGTGGACATGAATTAATTGATGCTGATTTTCAATGCTTAAACTTATCTAAAGTGAATTTGGATAAAGATATTTGGTTAAAATTTGTAAATACTTTGCAGCAGCATACCTCTATTAGCTCCAAAAAATGAACAGCAAAGGTTCTTATAGAAAAAATAAAGTCTAAAGATGTTTCAGATGGTAAATACATGAAATTTATTTATAAAAATATATCGAACTACCTAATTTATAATTAGGTTTTAAGTTATTGATTTATATTATAGATTCCATGATAGCCATGAGTCTTAGTTTACTTCCTCACTTGTTTCCACCAAGACAAATGAAAAGGATAAAAACCAAGTACTTCAAGCCATCTGTCGGACTCGCAAAAGATACTTTCTTAAAATTTGCTAATGTTAGTATGCATCTATTTATAACAAATTTTTTAAATTTAATTGGAACTTTTTAGTTCAATAATATTGAGGATTGTGATTTAGAAATATTTCTAAGTATAAATTTATTTAAACTATGTATGCAACTAAGTGAATTAATAAACATTCATTTCAATGCATATTTTTCAATAAAATTATCTTTTTTATGTATATATAAATTTACACGTATTTATACATTTTTTATAGATTCCTGGAGACATGGTGAAACTCAGGCAAGAACAAACTCGAGAGCTGCAGAGCTTAATCTTCCAATCCAGCCTTTCTTGATCATTGTAGGATCTATTGAAGATGTACAAGACGTTTATGTCTGTATTGACAACGAGTTGTACAAAGTTAAAAAAGTTCTACAAGGCTTAGATATCTGTTTTAAGACTTTTCATGTGTTCAACCTCGAGTATCCTTTGGCCAGTGAGCATTTATGGATATTAATTCAAAAAGGAATCTACAATATCAATTTACCCTACGATGCGCATATTTCATCCATTGAACATGTGCTAAAGCAGCTGACTGAGAGGAATACTGCAGAGGAGCAAACGTCGGATCGGAACAAGTAATGTAATGTGCTGATCACAATTGGCACATTCATGAATCATTTAACGATTGTTTAAAAACACTGTGATACACTAGATTTTATGTTGGCGTTAATAAAAGAAAGAAAATATTTTCTTGTTTTTTGTTCGAATATTTAGTCTCATGATTAGATTGATTACTTATTAAAACTGCGTTTTTGGATTCTCATTTGCCAAATTTTATTTTATTTCTTTCATAATTATTTTGTGCTAATCACAATTAGCACGTTCATAAGTCATTTAACGATTATTATTTAAAAACACTGTGATACACTAGATTTTATGTTGGCGTTAATAAAAGAAAGAAAATATTTTCTTGTTTTTTGTTCGAATATTTAATCTCATGATTAGACTGATTAGTTATTAAAACTGCGTTTTTGGATTTTCATTTGCCAAATTTTATTTTATTTCTTTCATAATTATTTTGTGTTCATCAAATTTGACACATTTATGAGTCATTACCGATTATTACTTAAAAATAATGTAATGCACTAGATTTTAAGTTTGCGTTAATTAAAAAAAGATACTATATAATTTTTTACTGCCATTTAATTTTATTATACATCGATAATTCATGTAACTACTGATATTGAAAAATAAGTTGGTAAGCTACATTTTAAGTTTGTGTTAATATAAAAAAAATGTTCTCTTGCTTTTTCTGCGCCTATTCATTCTTATCATTAGAGTCTTTGATGAGCCACGTAAAATTAAAACATAAAGCACTAATGAATTATGAAGTGCAATGCAATTTTGCAGATTGCTTTTACAAATTCGCTCGTGTTCATTCATTAGTAAGACATATAAAAAATAAACATTGTGTGCAAAAATTATCCGAAGAATCATTACCTTGTGAAATAGCTGAAGTACCAAGTAACTTGAATAATGATATTGTAGATTTAACTAAAGAAACAAATGCAGTACTACAACATTTAAATATTCCGACTGAATCATTGAAAGACAAAGATGTACCGGAAGCTTTATGCAATAACGAAGAACTCACTATTGATACTTTTAAAAGTAAAGTTTTCAATTTTGCTCTTTGCTTGGTTACGCAGCTGTATGCCTATCGAAGTTTAAATAGAAAAGTAATTCATGACATTATTATTAATATATGTACAACGTACATTCCCATACAGCACAAAATATTTTCAAAAAATATTTCTACATATTTCTATAAAAATATTGCAAGAAACATTTTAAAATGGTTTTAAGAATATTTTAAAATAGTTTAAAAATCTTTTGTGGTAACATTTTTAAGAATATTTTAAGAATCTTTTAAAAATATTTTTAAAAATGTTTTTCTTCATCACCCAGACAATATTTTCTTAAATATTTGAAATATATTTTTGAAATATTAATTCAAACCTATATATTTATTGTTTTATAATCTTGTTCCAAAATATTTAAAAAATATTTTAAATTTGTTATTGGTTCTATAATCTTTTTTCAAATATTTTTGAAATATTATGAAATATTCTTAATTATGAAAGATGCATGGTAGCGCATCTTTCCGTGCTAGTTTGCAACGACGCCGCTAGGCGGCGCATAATGGTAAGTCTAACTCGTAAGTAAATTTCATTTGGGGGCTAATATAAGCAGGCTTCCGGCGAAGCAAAATCATGACATTCGCAAGACATTATAATTTTTGCTAGCAATACAACGCAAGGCTCATCCAATACTGCTGCGATGATATAGATATACAAAATAATATATTTTCCAAAGTAAGATGTAAAGATGCATATTTTTCAAATATTAAAAAAATCTTTTAAATGTGATTGCTTGCAATAATTATTGCTGATTGGAAATTTATTTTTTGAAGCAATATTTTTAAAAGATTTAACAAATATTATTGAATATATTTATTTGTAATCTTTTAAAAATATTTTTAAAAATATTTTTCTGACATAATCTGGCGGACATAGAAACATTTTAAAAATATTTTTGTGAATTATTTTAATCTTCCTAAAAAATATTTTTAAAATATTTTGTGCTGTATGGGTTAATAATTGTTTAAATTTTTTAAAATGTAAATTTCAAAATATTGAATTACATAATATGCTAGACGTGATGAAAAATGGTTTTAACACATTTAGAACAGAACATTTGACGTTAACATTTTTGAGTAAAATAAATTATTTTCCGCCGAAAAAAATCGTTGTTAAATCATTTTTAAAATATGGCAAATTAAAAAGTAAAAGACGTTTCGTAATCCGTAAAAGTACATTGAGTATAATACCTATAAAATTGGTGTTAAAAAAATTTTTAGAAATGCCAATGGTTTTTTCTACAATAATGAAGCATATAGAAAAATGTAATAAAAGTGTGCTCATTAATTCGGTAATGAAAGGTGATTTTTGGAACACGAACGTAGCTAATCAAGCTAAAAAAATTATTTTTCCTATAATTTTGTATTTTGATGAGATCGAAATAAACAATCCTTTAGGGACGCATAGAACCATCAACAAAATTGGAGCAGTGTACTGTTCTATTCCAATTTTGCCCACGGAATATGTTAGTAAATTGGAAAATATTTTTTTATGGCAATTACATAACTCTCAGGATCACAACACTTTAGGGAATAAACAAATTTTTAATTTCATCATAGAGGAAATCATTGATCTTCAAAATAATGGAATTATTATTAACATTGATGGAGAGGAAAAGAACATTTTTTTTATTTTAACTTACATAGTAGGTGACAACTTAGGACTAAATACAATTCTTGGTTTCTCAAAAAGTTTTAATTCCTCACATTGTTGTCGAGTTTGTACAGTTCCTAAAGATGAATTACAAAAACAAAAAAAAACCAGAAATGTTAAGAACAAGAGCAAACTACTCTACACATTGTAGTGAAAAAACTTTTGGAGTTAGAGAAAATTGCGTATTTCATGTAATATCAAATTATCACGTAACTCAAAATTTTTCAGTGGACCCAATGCACGATTTATTTGAAGGAATATGTAGATACGATTTGGCTAAAATTTTGAATAATTTTATTAATACAGAGAACTTTTTTACTTTAGATGTTTTAAACGAAAGAATTAAGTGTTTTAATCACGTTTCCGACTCTAATGTTCCACCACCTTTACAATCAGAATCAATTAAAAAAGAACTAATTATATTATCAGCATCTGAGATGCATTATCTAGTAAAAAATCTCTGTCTGTTCGTTGGTGATTTAATTGAAAGTAATAATAAATATTGGCAATTATATTTAATAATGCGTAAAATTGTGTGTATAGCAATAGCAGAAGCTATTAACGAAGAAATTATTAAAAACTTTGAAAAATTAGTTTTCCAATACTTAACATCCCATAAACAATTATTTAAATGTAACTTCAAATTTAAACATCATATTCTGCTGCACTATCCCCGAATTATGCGTGCATTCGGTCCACTCAAAAATATGTCCAGTATGCGCTTCGAAGCCAAGCACAAGCAAATAAAAGAAACTAGTAAAATTATCACTAGTCGTAAAAACCCTTCGTACAGCTTAGCAGTAAAGCATCAGTTACAGTTTTGTCATAGACTAGTGCGTAATATTGGATTTTCTGATGATGATCTTTCTCATGGCATTCCTTTTGTAAAAGTTAGATTAACAAGTCAATTTGAAAGTTTTAAAGAATATTTACCTTCACATAATTTTTTTGATTATAACTGCTACTCTTGGGTAAGGATGAATGGGACGCGTTATGAAATAAATAACGTTATTAATTATAGTAAAAACGATTTTGGCGTTTCTCTCGGTAAAATAAAATTTATAATAATCGGCTTTGAAAAAAAAATTTTTTTTTTGTACTGCAAAATTCAAATTGTAGAACACTGTTTCCATTTAAGCGCTTTCGAAATCACAGAGACAGAAGAGTGGGAATTTGTAAGCCATGAAAATCTGGTAGATTATCGAGTACAAAATGTGCATACTATGTCCGATTCAAAACATTATGTACCTTCTAATAATTATATATATTAAAAAAACCGATTGATAAATAAAAAACTTGTTCGTAATATTTCAATCTGTTTTTATTTATAAGCCTTCTATTGTGATATTATATAATATATATACATTTATGAATTAAAATTTAGTGAATTGTTACTTACTTACAGTTAATATTTCGTTGGTTCAAGACAATCACATCTTGCTTCAAGATCTGCATTTTTTAGATCACATAAATATTGTGGCGGGGCGAAGCTAGGTAATTCGGACTTTGACCAAAACGCTTGGTTGTTCCGCGCATTGACCAGTCAATCCTAGGAACGCCCGCGCTACGGGCTTTGACTATAATATAATAATAATAATAATAATCTTTATTTACGGGTAAAAAACCCTTTAGTATATACACGAGAGAATGTAGTTTATAAAAATTTAAACAAAGTAGATAAAAAATACAGTCAGAAAACAATAAGTAATGTTAAGAGAGTAAACAAATGAGTTTCCGCTTAAAAGAAGACACATTGCCGCCGAAGAAATCAACTAAGTTGGCATAATTATTTGCCGAGATGATCATCCTATTCAAACATGAGTTTACGCCATATAAAGTAGGTACGGTGATATTCAACATAAAAAATGGGAGATTGTCTTAAGTTCCTGATTGGAATATTTAAATAAATATTTTTTAATAGGTCAGGACTATCGATAAAATTGTTTAATAATTTAAAAATTAATGTTAGGTCAGAAATTAATCTCCTGCTCTCTAGAGTGATTAAATTAAGTCTTCTTGATATGGGATAATAGTCATGGCAGGTAATAGCCATAGGACTTCCCATGCGGTAGGCTGCCGTGCGTAAGAACTTATGCTGTATGCGTTCAATCTTTTCAATATGACATTTATAATAGGGAGACCACACAGTGGAGCAATACTCCAATTTCGGGCGAACCAACGCGCAATATAACAGTTTTAAAGTGGAGATATTTACAAAATACTTTCCCCAGCGGAGGATGAAGCCAAGTGTTTTATACGCAGATGAAACAATAAGTTGAATGTGATTGTTAAATGATAAGTCGGCGCAAAACAAAACTCCGAGATCACGAGCATTATGCTTTATTGAGAGTGGTAAACCATCAAGAATGTAGTCATACAGAAGTGGGTTATGTTTGTGGGTAAAATGTATAACAAAACATTTAGAAACATTGAGTCGAAGGCAATATAATATATGTTATGGTCAAAGCCCGTAGCGCGGGCGTTCCTAGGATTGACTGGTCAATGCGCGAAACAACCAAGCGTTTTGGTCAAAGTCCGAATTACCTAGCTTCGCCCCGCTACAATATTTATTTGATCTAAAAAATGCAGATCTTGAAGCAAGATGTTATTGTCTTGAATCAACGAAATATTTACTATAAGTAGGCAAAAATGTATTGCATTTCAATTCATAAATCGAAATGGTTTTGTATTCTCAAGTAAATATTTATTTTCTTTAGGTTAATATTTATTTGATTTAAGAAATGCAGATCTTGAGGCAAGATCTGATTGTCTTGAATTAACGAAATATTTACTATAAGTAGGCAAAAATTTATTGCATTTTAATTCATAAATCGAAATGGTTTTGTATTCTCAAGTAAATATTTATTTTCTTTAGATTAATATTTATTTGATTTCAGAAATGCAGATCTTGAGGCAAGATCTGATTGTCTTGAACCAATGAAATATTTATTGCATTTCAATTCATAATTTTTCATTTTCTAGGAAATATTTATTTGTTCCAAAGACAAATTGTATTCTTGATTCAAATAAATATGTGATTAGGACTATTGGAGTAAATCATTTACTTGAATCAAGTCAAATTTCGTTGATTGTAATAAATTTTTTTTTCAGTGTATATATAAGAACAAAAAAATATATAATTAATATCAATATATCGTTAAATTGTGATAGGTCTTGCTCGGTTTTTGCCGCCAATTTGTCATCAGACAACACTACACAAAGCTTGCTCGATTTTTGCCACCAATTTGTCGTTACGCAGCACTGTGCAGACCTTGCTCGATTTTTGCACCAATTTATCATTAGACAGCGCTGCGCAGACCTTGCGCGTATTTTGTCGCTAATGTGTCATCAGATAACGCTGCGCAGATCTTGCTCGGTTTTTGTCGCCAATTTATCGTCAGAGTGCTCGACGCAAATCTTACCCGGTTTTTACCGCCAATTTGCTGTTTGGTTATATGAGTATATTTGCCCGTATATTGCCGCCAAAGTGTCGTCAGGCAACGCTACACAGATTTTGCTCGATTTTTGCCGCCAATTTATTGTTAGAGTGCTCAACGCAAATTTTGCTCAGTTTTTGCTGCCAATTTGCTGTCTGGTTACATGGCCACATTTGCCCGTACTTTGTTGGCAATTTGCTATCTAATTATGTCAGCAGATTTTGTTACATATTTGCTAGCATTATGTCGACATTATTTGTTAAATCAAATTCTGTATTAAATTTGTATCCTTCTTGTCAACAACATTTGTAGCAATATTTTACAAAATCTGTTTTCGACAGACTTGGCTATCTGGGTAACTACCCAGCAAACATTTTGGTTGTGGGATGTTGCCAAAAGGGGAACAAATGCCAGCAAAACAATAATGCCAAAGCCATGGCCTTCTGTGTCCGCAATTGCTCTCCATATGAACGAAATCTTAAGAACATATTCCACAGTCAAATTGACGACAACACCAGACCAAATCTGACAACAACTTTACGACGTCAGATTGACACAACAAATTGAGGACAGATCTGTTTATCGCAAAGCGGCAGCCGATTGGCACCAAACGTAGACCAAATCTGTCACCAGACATGCCAACAAAATGGCGCCAAACGCAGACCACATCTGTTTTCAAAAGCGACGCCAGATCGGCAATAAACGGAAATCAAATCTGTCGCTAGAAGCGACAACAGATTGACGACAAATTTGGTATTCTTAAAGTTCGTATTCGCGCATTCGGTATTCCATACCTGCAGATAATTAGTTACACCTATTACAAATATATAAGTTTTAGCTGGTTTTCACGCTAAGATAACATAGCTATAGCATATGTTATTTATCTTAGCGTGTAAACCAGCTAAAACTTATATATTTGTAATAGGTGTAACCACACAATTCTCTGCAGTTATAGAATCCCGACTGTGAATACGAACTTTAGGAATACCAGATCTGTCGTCAATCTTTACCTAACTTAAAGTGAAAAGAAATGTGATTAGAATTATTATATATTATATATTTATACACTTACATAAAGTTTGTTTTATATTTAATAACATTACATATATATTTTATAGTATTACATTTAATTACAATATTATATTTTATTACATCATTAGAAAAAAGTATCTTACAATGTATTGTAAAAACGGTACAAATTATGTATTAATTAATACTAATGTAAGGCTTCTGCTCGCTCGATCGCCAAGATTATTACAAACTATATATTTTAAAATAAAATAAAATATAATATTAAATCGAAAAATCGAAGTATCTATTGTGAAGTATTAATAATGTTTGAAGCACAAGCTAGCGCGGAAGCCTGGACTCATGAATAGCAAAATAGGAAACGACACATTGACCTTAGAGTTGACGAAAAGAGATTGTGTATTTTTGAACTAACTCGTATCACAAAGTAGGTTTGTTTCATAATAGATACATAAGTATCATAATCATGTTTAGTACAAAATAATCAGATGCATTAAATACAATAAATAAGAATAATCAGTAAAGAATAATCCTTTCTTGAGCAGAAATTAATATTATAATCCTGTATAAAATAATAAGGCTCATCAAAAGAAAATAGACATCATGTTTGCTCATATTTTGAACATCTTGACGTAGTCAAGTATAATTCTGACTTAGTCTATCTCACAAAAAGGATCATTCATGTTAGATACATTTAAAGAATATAATACGAATCAACATCATTGAATATAATACAAGAAATAATCATAAATGAAGTAATGCGTCAATTTGCTGATAATCAGATAATAGTCATTTATGATGAAGTGATTGAATAATATAGCATTCTACTTGCTCGAAAGAGTATTGACTATTCTCAAAAATAGGTAAAGAATTCCGATAAGACAGCATGTTCTGAGTAATTCTACAAGTCAAATGTAACGCACTTTCATAGATTAATTGACACATTAATTCAAGCAATAAAAGAATAATATCCAATAAGTAATATAGCGTGTAATAATCGAACTCAGTTGAAAAAGGAAAAGATAATTCAATCAAGTAATAATTAATAATACGCAAATAATAAGTTTTGTCTTATCAACGCAAAAAGTATTAATAGTAGCGGTTTTGAACCACAATAAACGCAAGTGTAACGCAGGATTCAAGTTAATATCGTAATTACGTTTCTCTTTTAGTAATCAATCTTGACAATGTGATTTTAAGCTCTTTACAGAAAAGATCATTAACTATTTAATCGGGTTGCAACCACAAGAAAAGATAAAGTAAAAGAATTATACTGAGCTCAGTTTTGCAAAAGAATGTAGCGTGGATTTGAACAGTCCACGACTTCTCGTTTGTTGAGAAAGTATTCCTCGCATTGTCCATTCGACAATTCTGCAATCAAAGATCGTTATACGAGGAACATTAGTTCACCATCCGATTGCTAACCCGTACGTTAGCTTTTGTATTAACGATCAATGAAAGGCAGAATGCATAAGAAAATACCTTATTATTGAGGCTTTCCTTGTTCCGACCGAGAATCTTTTGACTGATAGTCGTGATGACTAAACCCATTAATCGGGTGTTCCGATTTTCACCACGTGGTCGTGTCGTCCTTCTCTTAGATAATGGCGATTGAGCCATACAATTATCCGTAGCGTCTTCTCACAACGTCCTTGTAGACGGGCCGATTGCAGCAGGTTCCTTTCCGTAAGGAAGACCAGATAGACTTCTTCGTTTACAACGATACGCTATTAAAATACGTCTCGCTTTTTCAATTTCGTAAGAGCGGAAGGCTCGAGTATCCTAAAGACGCGTACAGGACGACTGACTGTTCTCGAATGTTCGTCTCGGCGAGCTGCACGCACGAACACGCACGCCTGCACATGCGCAGTCCCGCTCTCCTACCGTCGTCACGCGATCCGTTGCTGGTGCGCTACGCCGCACGCGCCGCTTTCGCGCGCGATTTCGTAATTACAGCGACTCTGCTGCATCGTCGCATAGGCTACCCTCTGTGACGGCTTGACCGTACTATTTTTGCAACTAGATTGACCGACTAGATGCCGCATACAACACAATCTCTCCTCGTCTATTTTTACCCGTTTCTAACATACCGCCCGCCTTCGTTTATCGTAGATAACGAATCAACTATAAAGTATTTGTATTGATAGGAAGAAGACAAAGTTTAGTGATAGGTCTTTGTAATCCAGAAGTCTGCGTACTTATAGTAACAACTCTAGTATGACTGTCTTGACTCGGATGAGTCTTAACAACCCGACCTAAAGGCCACTTCGATGTAGGATACCTTTCAATAGGTAACTGACCCATGATTTGATGTGCTCTTTTCTGGCGAAACCTAGTACATACGACACATTTAAGGATAAATGATCGAACGACAATTCGACCTCCTACTCTCAATAGTCTATCTTTATCAAGTCGTGGCGTGAGTTTCAAAAGGGCATTTGATTTTGGTAAGTCTTTACCGTCTGCTAAAGTCTTAAGTTCGTAGGAAAAGTGTGCCTGTTGAACAGTCTTGATCCAAAACAACTTAGAATCAGTCAACTCGGTTACTGTTAACGGATTATTAAAAGAGGATTCTTTTATTCCTCGAAATCGTTTTACAACCCTTTTGCAAAGAGCAGTTATTCGTATAAGTTTAGTCAAATCTGAATATTTATTAATTAAATCCCAGATTTTTGGGGATTTTGATTCAAGAGTAGTCGCTACTTTAATAGGTCTTTCCTCTAAATTTTCGCTTGACGAAAGAGAGTAAGAATCATTAGGCCAAGTTGACTGCTGTTGCGAAAGCCAATGAGGCCCTGTCCACCATGTTCTAAATTCTAATAACTGTTGAGGGGTTAGACCTCGAGTAGCCAAATCCGCAGGATTTTCTTTACCAGAAATGAATTGCCAAACTGCCTGAGGTAACATCTTTTGAATAAAGCTAACTCTATTCTGAACAAAGTCTTTCCATTTAGATGGATGTCCGAGAATCCAAGTAAGTGCAACTTCAGAATCTATTCTTAGAAAAATAGGAATATTAGGTAACTCCATTACTTTAATGATATGCAAAACGAGTTTCACTAACAAAACAGCTGCAGCCAATTCCAAACGCGGAATAGTAAGCTTTTTTAACGGGGCGACCTTTGTTTTCGAAGCTATGAAGCAAATTGTAATTTTACCGTCGCTCGAAATTACTCTAACATAAACAACGGCTGCCATGGCACGCTGCGAGGCATCACTGAAGCCGTGAACTTCAATCAGAGAATCTGACTTTAATCCTATCCATCTCGGAAATTCGAATTTCGGCATATTTTGTAAACTATTCACAAAATCTATCCATTTCTTAAGCAGCCTATCCGGCAACGGTTCATCCCAATCCAACTTAGCCGACCATAAATCTTGAACAAATATCTTACCGACAACAGTAATGGGTGACAAAAACCCTATCGGATCAAAAAATCTAGCAATAGTAGACAGAACAGTCCTTTTGGTGACAGTTTTCAATGTAGGGAGTCCGAAACTAAATTCAAATGAATCCGATACAGCATTCCATGAAAGTCCGAGAATGTGCACAGTATTTCCTTCATTAAACGAAATAGAATGCGACGTAATCTTTCTCTCGGCTGGAATATATTCCAATACATCAGGGTGATTACTCATCCATTTCTTCAGTACGAAACCGCCCGCCATGCAGAGCTGATCCAGATGATCAACCTTCTGTTGAGCTTCTTTAATTGAATCCGCTCCGCCATGAAATTCATCCACATATCTACCCTTCTCCATTATTGGAATAGCTAAGGGAAATCGATGTCCTTCATCCTTTAACAATTGAATAAGAGTCCGCAAAGCCAAGAAAGGTGAACACACCTGACCATAAGTAACAGTTGTTAAGACAAAAATGATGATTTGCAGCAATTCATCTAACCAAAAGATTCTCTGAAAGTCCCAATCCGGTGGATCTACCTTAATTTGTCTGAACATCTTCTCGATGTCAGCTATAAATACGTAAAGAAAGAGGCGAAACCAAAAGAGTACGTCGAACAAATCAATTTGCAATTTAGCACCTGTATGCAATAAATCATTGAGAGATACACCCGTAGTAGTTGGACTTGATCCGTTGAAAACAACTCTTAACTTAGTGGTTAGACTCTGCTCTCGCAACACGCCGTGGTGAGGGAGATAATATGCCGGAGTTGGTTCAGCTTGTGACGAAGGAACTCTTTTCATATGACCCAAGCCCTGATACTCTACCATGAAGTCCGAATATATTTTAGAATAATTCGAATTCGATTTGAATCGTCCAGATAAACTTCTGATTAATCGTAAAGCCTTATCTTTTGAATTACCAAGTCTATTAGGATTTGATTTGAACGGGAGTTTAACAATGTATCTACCTGTTTCGTCTCTCCTATGAGTAGAGAGAAAATAGTCCTCACATTCTTGTTCTTCTTTAGACAGGATTGGAACTTTGGAAGAAGGAACTTCTTCTAATTCCCAGAATTTATAAACTAAATCGTAAAGTTCTTGATTAACCGATACGTGATAGCTCTGTCTATTTACTGATGGAGTTCCAATCGTAGTTGGCCCCGAAACTACGCAACCCAACTCGGTAGCTTGCGCCACTGGCGTTCCATCCGGACCTTTTATCACTTTACCTTTAAGCAAAGAGCCACAAATGTCCGCGCCTATTATCAAATCAATTGAACCGGGCTTTAAGAATTCGGGATCGGCCAGTATGATTCCCTCCAAATGAGGCCACGATCCTGGTTGTAATTTAGTCGACGGGATCGAAGAAGTAAGTTTAGGTAGAATGTAAGCAGAAACATTTAAATTCAAATCAGATCCGAAATGCGAACTCAAGGTAAACGATGTAAGTCCCTTGGTCTTATTAGATTTCTGTTCACCTATTCCTGTTCTGTTACGGCAGGGTTGGACTGTGTTTTTGATTCTAAATTCGCATCTTCTCCTGACGAAGTATCCACCCTGTGTATTGTTTGTTCTAGAAATATCCTTATTTTGAGCTTGAGTTGACAACGAGCCTGCTGCCATTGATTGTTCTAGAGATTGAATCGTCGAAGAGTTTGCTACAATCGATCGATCGAAAGATTGATTCAGCGAAGAGCTTGCTACAACCGGTCGTTCTGTAGCGAGAAGAGCTTTAATCTTTTCAACAACCGCTAAGTAACACACATGTGTGTCCGATTGTATTTGTTCAGAAAAATACGAATGAGATAGAGCTGACAACCTTTCTACTAGTTCAAGTTCAGAGATTTTCGTTAACAGTTCGTCATGTTGTTTATTGAACCTAGTCCAAAAAGTAACGAGGGTTGACAAGTACTTTTCTATTCTTACTCTTGTAATTCCCGTGGAATTTTCACCGATGAAATTATCATAAGCGTTTGCTATGAAGTGACTCGACATGAGTTGTTGATTGATACGATAGAATATCGAATCCATTTTACCGTTTAGTAATATCTCTGGTTATCAATCTCGATGTTATTCAAGCGGAATGCTTTTCACGTACTTCTAATTTAACTTGATGTATCGCTTCCGTATCCGGACGTATAAAGTAAATGACCGTATATAGAAATAACATCCGGAACCGAATATCCGGAATCACTAATCCAAAACTACAAATCCGGAATTACATATCCGAAACTACAAATCCGGAATTACATATCCGAAACTACAAATCCGGAATTACATATCCGAAACTACAAATCCGGAATTACATATCCGGCTCGAAGGACCATTGTTTGAAGCACAAGCTCGCGCGGAAGCCTGGACTCATGAATAGCAAAATAGGAAACGACACATTGACCTTAGAGTTGACGAAAAGAGATTGTGTATTTTTGAACTAACTCGTATCACAAAGTAGGTTTGTTTCATAATAGATACATAAGTATCATAATCATGTTTCGTACAAAATAATCAGATGCATTAAATACAATAAATAAGAATAATCAGTAAAGAATAATCCTTTCTTGAGCAGAAATTAATATTATAATCCTGTATAAAATAATAAGGCTCATCAAAAGAAAATAGACATCATGTTTGCTCATATTTTGAACATCTTGACGTAGTCAAGTATAATTCTGACTTAGTCTATCTCACAAAAAGGATCATTCATGTTAGATACATTTAAAGAATATAATACGAATCAACATCATTGAATATAATACAAGAAATAATCATAAATGAAGTAATGCGTCAATTTGCTGATAATCAGATAATAGTCATTTATGATGAAGTGATTGAATAATATAGCATTCTACTTGCTCGAAAGAGTATTGACTATTCTCAAAAATAGGTAAAGAATTCCGATAAGACAGCATGTTCTGAGTAATTCTACAAGTCAAATGTAACGCACTTTCATAGATTAATTGACACATTAATTCAAGCAATAAAAGAATAATATCCAATAAGTAATATAGCGTGTAATAATCGAACTCAGTTGAAAAAGGAAAAGATAATTCAATCAAGTAATAATTAATAATACGCAAATAATAAGTTTTGTCTTATCAACGCAAAAAGTATTAATAGTAGCGGTTTTGAACCACAATAAACGCAAGTGTAACGCAGGATTCAAGTTAATATCGTAATTACGTTTCTCTTTTAGTAATCAATCTTGACAATGTGATTTTAAGCTCTTTACAGAAAAGATCATTAACTATTTAATCGGGTTGCAACCACAAGAAAAGATAAAGTAAAAGAATTATACTGAGCTCAGTTTTGCAAAAGAATGTAGCGTGGATTTGAACAGTCCACGACTTCTCGTTTGTTGAGAAAGTATTCCTCGCATTGTCCATTCGACAATTCTGCAATCAAAGATCGTTATACGAGGAACATTAGTTCACCATCCGATTGCTAACCCGTACGTTAGCTTTTGTATTAACGATCAATGAAAGGCAGAATGCATAAGAAAATACCTTATTATTGAGGCTTTCCTTGTTCCGACCGAGAATCTTTTGACTGATAGTCGTGATGACTAAACCCATTAATCGGGTGTTCCGATTTTCACCACGTGGTCGTGTCGTCCTTCTCTTAGATAATGGCGATTGAGCCATACAATTATCCGTAGCGTCTTCTCACAACGTCCTTGTAGACGGGCCGATTGCAGCAGGTTCCTTTCCGTAAGGAAGACCAGATAGACTTCTTCGTTTACAACGATACGCTATTAAAATACGTCTCGCTTTTTCAATTTCGTAAGAGCGGAAGGATCGAGTATCCTAAAGACGCGTACAGGACGACTGACTGTTCTCGAATGTTCGTCTCGGCGAGCTGCACGCACGAACACGCACGCCTGCACATGCGCAGTCCCGCTCTCCTACCGTCGTCACGCGATCCGTTGCTGGTGCGCTACGCCGCACGCGCCGCTTTCGCGCGCGATTTCGTAATTACAGCGACTCTGCTGCATCGTCGCATAGGCTACCCTCTGTGACGGCTTGACCGTACTATTTTTGCAACTAGATTGACCGACTAGATGCCGCATACAACACAATCTCTCCTCGTCTATTTTTACCCGTTTCTAACAAATTTTGTGCTATAAGCAAAGAAAAAATATTAACTAATCTAACATTTTATTAGACATGTGTCTGTTATGAGATGTAATAGATATGACTAATAAATATTGTTTTAAACATTTATGAAAAAAATACGCATTACGCTTTACAGAAGCATCGGAAAAAAACGAAGTTACTGATTACTTTCCGGGCGAACAGACATACGGAGATGACAATCCTAATTACAATGTTTCATTATGCATTATAGCAACTACAATATATTGCGGTGTGTACGAAGCATTATCTGCCGTACTATCATCACTATTACTATTCTCATCTATGCTACCCCAATACGGCATTCTGTAACCTTTTGCGCTGACTTCATGCAGATTAATATGTGATACCTCATCTGCTAACGCCGCACACGAGTATACCTGAACATCTGATGATGATATACCAATATCATAAAAATTAGTCACTTGTACAAACTTTTTGACGCATAAACAATAAGAATTTCCGTCCTTGAAAATATCGCAAACAATACAAATAGACCCATTATTTAAGATGCAACAATTATCGCGGATATGTGTACTAAGCAATATGTGATTAAATGTAATTTTGCGATACCGAGTACAATTGCTATCATCAATGTACGGCATAAATACACGAACAGATGTTTCTACATTACGAGCTTTGCTACTTCCGTGCACTTGTCTTTCTTTTATTCTATTAAACATTTGTTGGAGAGGTTGATTACCTTTTCTGCAATATCTCCGAAAAATTGACATATTGCTTTCAAATGGAAAAGCAGAAAATGAATCTAAATTGCCAAAACGTCTAACGTCATCTGTGAGATGAAGCAGACCATGCACGTTATACGAATTAAATGTAGTGTCATAAACATGTTCAGCTCGAAGAACAAATTTCTGAAGGGCACACTCTGCAAAACGTAAGTATTGCCTTCATGGACACTTAGAAGATAAGATTCTTATAGCTGTATGTAAAAATAAGAATGTTTATAGACTGTTTTATCTAATAAATCATGGAATAGAGCTGGACTAGTATACAGTAACATTTGTCGCAGTTCTGTAGCTTTATATTTTGAAAACATTTCGAGAGATCTGGGTTGCCTTGCAAAATCTGAAGGACAATATTTTTGTAAACTTTCTATTCGTGTATTTATAATGGTAATAGATGTGCTGGATAGTTTTGTGTCACGAGAGTATTTTCCTTTTACCCACGCAAGTAATATCTCTTTCATTACACCTATGAACACAAGGTGCATACATTCAAATGGAACCTGTGATACCATTCCCATCGGTAATTGTGAGAGCGGACTTGTACCTTCTTTGTGATGAATCTCATCTAAGCGGATGTGGTATTCTTCATCCGTTCGAAGAGGATGGTTTATACCATTAAAGACGTTATGATTACTATGAAAATGTGTACCTGATATTTTACATTTGGAACATGGACGTTCAGCCATATGGTTACGAAGATTTAATATAAAAGCGCGAGCTGGCACATCTGCTATAAAACATATAAGTCTTAGTAGCACTTTCTTGTCATTGAATTGTATTCCTCCATTTGAAAAAATTCTTTGGACATCTTGTACAAATTTGTTAAAGAAAACGTTAGGATTATATGGTTTTGCAGGACCTTTGTAAATACCCACAACTATTAGTGGTGCATCTTGTACATTGGCAATTCGACACTGAATTGGCCAAATATGAATGATACTTTGTTTATCTAAATTACATCCATCAGTACTAAAATCTAAAACTACCTCGTCAACTGACGTACATGATGCATTACAGAGGCTTTCAATAATTCCAAGTTCCAAATCAAAATGAAGATATTCCCCCGGTGGCACAGAGGATATAGCAAGACAATTACGCGGTGTTTGGAGTAGCGTCCTAACATCCTTAGGTAATAAGAAAAAGCAAGAATGTGTTCTTAGAAGAGATAGTATGCTATTTCCCTGAACATGTGTAAGATTATTATTTATGAAGCAAGTTGCCAATTTCTCACGAAAAGATGCTTCGTGTACGGTGTATCTGTACATAAGGAGGCAAGAGCATTTTCATCACTTAATTCATGTTCATTACTGTTATTATTGCTAATAGGACTAACATGAAACATATCTGAAGGAGACGAACTATCAATTCTTTGTGTATTTACTATATTTACACTGCAAGTTTTATCGTTCGAAATACTATTGAAAGTAATAGTTTCTTCAGATGCAGTGGAGGGGCCAGGTAAATGCATATCACTCGTAGTACGGACATTTTCATTGGTCAAAGTTAATAAATGAACATTGTTTCTGTATTCTGCTCTAATTCTCCTTTTTTGTCTTTCAGACAATGTGTGCAGCGTCTTTCGACAAATTGAGGTCTTTAGATATTGTTTTTCCATATTTATATATAAAATGGAATTTGCAAGAGATTGCAGGTACAAATTTCTTGTGTCTACAAAATATAAAATTTATGTTGTGAATACAAAGAAGAAAAGGATTAGAGAGCCTCGTAAAGCTTTATATAAAGCCAAAAACACGATCAAATCGATATACGATATAATCACTGATGATGAAAGCGAGGGATCAAACGTAAAGAATAAGAAACTAGTAAGAGAATAAACCATCAATACAATAGACAATATTTTGAAATGCACGATTACGATATTCGCAAAACGTACAAAATACCAAAACCAATTGAAAAAATAAGTGGAGAAAGATCTTTGTATGAAATTTCTGTAAATACAAAGAAGAAAAGGATTAGAAAACTAGTAAGAGAATGAACCATCAATACAATAGACAATATTTCGAAATGCACGATTACGATATTCGTGAAACGTACAAAATACCAAAACCAATTGAAAAAACTAAAATAATTGTAAGCAATATCAGAGCAGTATCAGTGACACATAGTGTCACTTTTTCCAGTGCACAAAAATGTTATATAACTGTAGTCACAAAAAAACTTATTAAAAAATAAACTGCAATCATACTTGCAATAACGCAAAAAATCGCATACCACTAAAAATTAAAAAATTAAGTATAGTTTAAGTCCGAGTTACCCCTCAAATTTAAGCGAGTGTCTGTATCTTTATACAAGTAGGAGACAGATAAGTTATAAATCATTTCAATTAATGTTTAGGGCAGAGTTTTAACTAGCTCTCCGCACACACCGCACTAAGTTTTTACGCAGAGGCAACTACACAAGTTTTATAGCTCTTCAAAAGATGGTAAAACGAGGAGTCGTAATGCGGACCGCGTGAGCACGAGTTTAAAAATATAATTTATAAAAAATAACATAAAAACCGCATTAGTAAATCTATACATTACAATCCATTTGCATGGAAACACCAAAATATTGTCTCATTAAATCGTAGAGAAATTGCGTGTACCTTGCCCACGGCTGTAGTGAATTTCCAGGCGATGCGGTTCACAAACGTGATTATACGTATTTACAATACGTGGATACTCGGGCACCACGAATCGTGTCACCGATTCAAAGTGACGTCGGACTTCGCTCAAATAGAGCAGTCTGTAACACATAAAGAAGAAAAATGTATTACATATAAGACAATGGACATAAAAAACAGAGCACATAACGTTTAATGCATGCAAAGCGATTGGGCAAACTTACCTTGCCCGCGGCTGCAGCAAATTTCCAGGCGATGCGGTTCACAAACATGATTGTACGTATTTACAATACGTGGATACTCGGGGACCACGAATCGTGTCACCGATTCAAAGTGACGTCGGACTTCGCTCAAATAGAGCAATCTGTAACACATAAAGAAGAAAAATGTATTACATATAAGACAATGGACATAAAAAACAGAGCACATAACGTTTAATGCATGCAAAGCGAACGGGCAAACTTACCTTGCCCGCGGCTGCAGCGAATTTCCAGGCGATGCGGTTCACAAACGTGATTGTACGTATTTACAATACGTGGATACTCGGGGACTACGAATCGTGTCACCGATTCAAAGTGACGTCGGACTTCGCTCAAATAGAGCAGTCTGTAACACATAAAGAAGAAAAATGTATTACATATAAGACAATGGACATAAAAAACAGAGCACATAACGTTTAATGCATGCAAAGCGATCGGGCAAACTTACCTTGCCCGCGGCTGCAGCGAATTTCCAGGCGATGCGGTTCACAAACGTGATTGTACGTATTTACAATACGTGGATACTCGGGGACCACGAATTGTGTCACCGATTCAAAGTTACGTCGGACTTCACGCAAACAGAAGTTCCGTTTGTAAAGCAAAAATCTATAAAGCAAAAAAAGCAACATAATATACTAAACAAGAATAAAGTACAAAAAGTAAAATAAAACTAAAATACTTACCAAGGACGCACAACTGTGTACGGCCACGTACGACCACGCGACCAGGTACGACGCAATGGAACACAATAGAACACCCAAGCGGCACGCACAAAGTATCACACCGTCCGTATCGTCACGAGCCGGATGCGTGACTCCTTGTCCCCGAAGTAAACAAGCATAAGCAGTGGCGTTGTGCGCTACAACTATAATAGAACAGAAATACATTTTATTCACCTGGTTTTACGTATAACAGCGTCGCAATGACCGAACTCGGAATACTATAATGACACTTTTTCGTATTTTTATAAGAAGTTGAAAGACGAACGCGATAAAATACGCATATATATTACACGAATTCTCATATCGTAGGAACACGAAATACAAACTAACCTGAGCACAACGCTTCTTGAACGTGAATCGCACTGGTTATTTAGCTCATAAGAAATACAACGGCACTTCCTCTTTCTTGGAAGAAAGGACAAGAAAAACCTTTTTCTCAGCCTGAAGACACGCACGTTCAAATGATATCTGCAGTTCTTCACAGGATAATTCCCGCTTCAGCACGCTGGTTTCACTGGGCGCTTTATGACGTCGTGATTGGACGTACAAGTCAAGACTGCCATAGCGACATGCGCACCAGCCATTCCGGCCGGCGTGGCGCGTCGTACGCCTATCGGGCCGACTGTTGCATTCTTGCGTGACAAATGCTGACACTTTCGTAATAGCAAAGTTGCTTGATATTTGTCGTGAATCTGTCGTCAATGCATTCAACAGACCTGCTCGCTTATCCGAGCCATCTGTCGTCAACATACATTGTTATATTTTTGCGAGATGTTTGCTGACACTGTTTGTAATAGCAAAACTGCTTAGCATTTGCCATCAATCTGCCGTCAATATGTTCGGTATCTGCTTGCTGTTAACTGCTATTCTGTCATATATTTTGCCGACAAAGGTTGTTGCATATTGACGGAAGTGTGCTAACAGAATTGACAATACCAAATTATGTTTCCCATTTGCGGCCTTTCGGCAAACATAATTTGTTGCCAACGTTTGCGATTACAGATTGTGTTAGCTGGGTATCTCATCCCACTTATTAAAGTAAAGTTACTTATAGCCCGAGAAAGAGGCACCCGTATTCAGTTCATTTGGATTCCCTCGCATATATGAATAGCTGGTAATGAGGTTGCCGACTCCTTAGCAAAAAGGGCAATTAGGGAGGGTACCCCACCTCCGCAGTTCAGAATTCCGTATACGGATCTTTTTGCAATTCCTAAAGAAAGACTCGACAATCGCTTTAGAGACTATCTAGCCTCTCGCGCTCTTGATAAAGAAACCCACTATTATAATAACATCTATTGAGAATCATCCAAACCTTGGTATTACAATTCTGGTCTTAGGAGAGAAACAATTGTAACCGTGAACCGCATTAGTCCCGGTCTACAATAGCTAGGTGTTTTAATCCCTAAGCCTTAAGAAATTGTTCAATCACAGTTGAATTTAAGGAGAATAATTGACTATAATTGGTCAATTTCTTAGGGCTTAGGGCTTAAAACACCTATTGTAGACGGGCACTTAGAGCTAATCATTATAACCTAAATCATAGTTTCGCAAGAATCTAATTGATGATATCTCATGTCCATGCGGTAATCGGATTCAGGATATTAACCATTTAATTTTTCATTGTCCAATTACTATTAGGCATAGTGTAAAGTTGCGCGAAGTTATCTGTAAATGTAAAAGGTGTGTCGCCTAATCATGGCCTTCTGTAAGGCTATTGAAGTTCAAATTTGAACCGCGCGCTGCACCCCCCTCCACCGCCCCTTAAGCTTTCCTTTCTACATCACGCACACAGCTCATGCTGTCTCACCACTCGAATAGAAATAGATCTTGAATATTGCGATAGTGACACAAGCTGCATTGACACTCATTGGCCGCGTTCAACAGACACAACTGTTGAGTTCGTCTCATCAACACTCTGCGTTAATTGGTTGGTTTTAAAAGTAAGAGCCAATCACGTTTGACTGCTACTCAGCGGCTTGGTCTGCTGAACGCGCCCATTTTCAACAAGAAATTGGCCGTATCGTCCACTGACAAGAGGCGGGTGCCATTAAACAAAAAAGAAGTTGAAATCGCACGCCGTATTGTCCTCTGAAAAGAGGCAGAAGCCAAGAAAATATTATCCCAATTTGGAATAGATAACTTAAAAAGAAGAAAAAAAGAAGAAGGAGAAAACCGCGTTTTTCATTATTGCATACTGAGATTTGCGAGTTCAGTCAAACTTGAGAGTTGAATCTCGATCGAGTCAGAGTTAAAGGTTATGGACGAGAGTAAGTATAATACCACTAATATATAACTCCGAAAAAAAGAATACATATATTATACTCTTTTCGCGAGTATAATTAGTTGTACTACTTGTGAGACGTAATATAATTAATAATAATTATATAATTTTTGTGATAAGACGTTGGTGAAATCGGGCATTAATGTCTCTCTCCAATATGTTTGTTTATATAATCAGACTTCAATCAAGTCTAACATTTGGCAACATTATTTTATTATTACAGACGAAAATGTAGTAAATGAGCAAATGCAAGTAGAAGAGCAAAATGCAGAAGATCAGCACGAAAATGAAAATGTTCTTCCTAATGGCGAACAAAATAATGAAGAGATTAACATTCGAACTGATTGTGAGAGTTCACAACAAAGTATGTATTATATCGTAATAGAATAGTTGTAGCGTAAAAATAAAACTTTCTAAATATATGTATACAGAAATATATCTAAAAATTAAATCTCTTGCAGCAAATACAGCGAGTGCAAACTTGGATGTCTCAGATATAGATTCTGATCAGGCATGTCCAATATGCATGGAACAATGGACCAGCTCGGGAGAACACCGCTTGTGTTGCTTACGGTGCGGACATTTGTTTGGGCACAGTTGTATTCTGAAATGGCTACAGTACTCCTGCAACAGTACGAATCGCCGTTGTCCACAATGCAACAAGAAAGCTGCCGTGAAACATATTAGGATGCTATATGCAAAAAAACTGACAGCAATTGATTCTACTGAATACAACAATCTGAAGAAGGATTTGCTTAATGTGTCAACTGAAAAGAATCATTTGCGGATGGAATTAACGCAAGCCAATACTCGTCTAAAAATATACGAGGAACATATAACTTGCATGAAGAAACGTATTACCGAATTGGAAAGTCAAAAATCAAGAATCAATATTGATACTGGCCAGAGTGGTTCAAATCTCTCTATTTCAAGAAAGTTTTATTTAGAACAATCTGTAGAAATCTGTAAAGAGGGCGGTTGTCGCGTCTTGGATTACAATCCATGGCACAAATTCCTGGTTGTTTCCCAGAAATCATCAAACACGCTATTCAACGGGTATGGCATAAGGAAGATGGATTGCGAATACTTTAATTTACGGCAATTTATTTTCTTACACACTCAGGCTATAAGAGACGTAACTTTTCATTCAACGCAACAAACAATTCTTCTTAGTGTTGGCTTTGATAAATGTGCAAAGCTAATGGACATCCAAAGTAATATGATAGTGCACACATACCAAACAGAATATCCACTTTGGAGTTGTTGTTGGTCAGGTGATAATCCAAATATTTTCCTAACTGGCGCGCAAAATGGAACTATCTCTCAGTTTGATATTAGACAAACTTCCTGCGCTGTTAACGTTTTGGAAGGTAATGGTGATAAGACACCAGTTGTATCAATGGCAACAGTGCCGCCAAATCCTGGCAGTGGTATCAGCAGAGGTGGATTTATAGCATGTCGCTTGAATTCATGTTATACATACGAAGTTAAGGACACCTTCTATCTATCTAAACAGATGTTTTTGGAGGGTCCTTTTATCTCTGTGCGCTATGATGAAAAAAATCATCATTGTCTTATATCATCTCGCCCTAATTCCAGGCAACCGCATGCAAGACACATAGTATGTACTATTGAAAAGAATACGTCTAACGAAGAAATAGTTACATATAATGCGGTGCATACATTCCAGGCTGGTAATTCTCAACACCTTTTATCTCGACCATGTTATTTATCTACGGAAGATGACACATTAGTCGCAGCATATATAGAATCAAGTAGCAGTATATCATTATGGAGTATAGCAAGCGGCCAAAAGTTATATGATCTTCCAGTATCGGATCCTGTTATGGATCTATGTTCATTTAATATTAACAATAACTTATTCTTAACAAGTCTTTCTGCAAAAAAGCTTAGACTGTACAATTATGGACAATTAACATAATCGTAAAGTACAAACGTACAAAATGATACACAATCTACCTCGCCACTTGCTGTGCATGATACTTGGTGCAAGACACAATGGTATCTTTTGATACAGTATTTTTATATGTGACAGACTGACTTAAAACATCTTTTCTTTGTAATAATATCATATGTATATTGTATATATAGATAAATTTTGATTAATGCAAGAATATATATATATATATATATATATCTGAAATTCTTTTACAATAATTATTTATTAGTCTTCTATTTGTTTTTATTGTAGGTACTTAGAATCCTATAGATATATGTCTGTACGTTAGATTGAACGTACTTTTATTAAGTACGTTCAAAGAAATAGCTAATTCAGATACAACAATTAAGCAGAATGATCTAAAAATTATCCAGATCTATGTCTCATAACTCTTTATCGTATACTATGATCTTATTTATTGACTTTTCAAACTTTTATAAAATATGGGTGTTTGATTTTTATAGTAAAATATTTGTATGCATTGCAATATTGTAATGTGTATATATTAGAGCTATACAAAGAGATTAAATGTATCGCGAAAAATGTGATATAAATTGCAAATTTTTCTTTTATGCATCTGAATTATAAGATAAATTTTACAACTTTAATAAAGTTCAAGCAAAAATGGATACAAATAATATAGTGGGTCATCAAATCTTCTTTTTTCCATAAGAATGCAATATGAGTACAGCCTAAAAAGCATAGACCTAGTTACTCTATGTTGCCACTTGGATATTTTTATTATCCATTGCACATGTTCTACCTAACAATAATTACTGAATTCAGTAATTATTTCTACAAACTACTAATCATATTTGTATACAATATGAAGTCATATTTGTACATAGTAAGTTTAATGATGTTTTCAGCAGGAAAGACATTTTCAATAACTTATCACAGTAGATAGTCAATTTTACATAAAAATATTTTTATATACTACTTTCGTATATATAAGCTATAATACAAAAAATTTAGCAAGAGATTTATGTTCCGCTAGCTGAATGATGCCAACGGGATGATATATATATATAATAAATCAGTATTAAATGACAATAAGGTGGAAATTCCGTTATTATAAACACATTATTAACAAAAAAATATTAATATAAAAATTTATGTACCGAGTCTGTACGGGGGAAAAAAGAGAACTTTTCTATTCTGGGGAAAATTAGATATATGATAAGGAAAAAATTTATGTATCCAGAATCCAGTCAGAACAATGAAAAAAGAACTTTATTTTTTCATATTATTAAACATTACAGTAATTAAAACATCAAAGAGGATGTTGGAATCACATCCATAAACAAACCCATATGTAGGATAATACATCATGAGCAAGAAAAAATGATAATTATACAAAAAGAGGGCAACCTCATCTATGACCTTGACCTTGATATATGGCGTCAAGATCACCCTCCTGAGACCCCCCCTTCAGAAGGTTTTAGCCGTCGCTCGTTTTTTATTAAAAAGTTATTAACAAAAAAAGTTTCGAAAATATAGCAGTTATTTTAAGTATTGAGAGGCATACGACTAATATTACGTCTTTTTTTCAAGTAGAGAATATCTCGTTTCGCGTGAAAGTCACTACTTTACCAAAACACAACATTTAAAGCAGTAAATTGTTGATAAATTGAAGTCTTTTTGTTAAAGCAGAGAATACTTTATTTCCCGAGAAAGTCGCTGCTTTACCAAAACAAGTAAATTTTCTTCTGAAGTAGAGAATTCACTTTATTCACTGCTTTAAATGTTGTGTTTTGGTAAAGTAGCGACTTTCTCGCTACTTTCAATACTCAAAATAACTGCTATATTTTCGAAACTTATTTTGTTAATAACTTTTTAATAAAAAACGAGCGACGGTTAAAACCTTTTAAAGGTCACTCAGGAGGGTGACCTTGATAACATATGTCAAGGTCAAGGTCATCGGAGGGTGGTCCGTATTACTACATAATTACCGAAGTTATTTCAAATGTAACTAAAAAATATAACAGATTGTGTCAATGCTAAGGGAAGTAATTTATTGATATATGTGTATAGACAGTACACATATAGGCGAAGGTGGGTAGAGAGGTGGACACCCTGGTAAAAATTACCGTTAGAAACGGATAGAACGTGCATTCTATCCGTTTCTGACTGTTTTACTATGCGTTTCTTTCCCTGCAATTACGGATAGAAGCAGATGAAAAGTGTTGCAGATTCTATAAGACTGTGTACGCAAATACGGTGAGGAAGGCTAACTGCATCTAACTGATTCCTAACGGAACGGAACTTCTATCTGAACCTATGCGCAGACGAATTATGAATCCTATTCGTTTTTATACGTAGCCAATTTTGAATGTCTATCCGCATCTGATTGCAAAACCAGGCAGGATATCTATCTGCATTTGCATGCAATTATGATTTGCCCGCTCTATCCGTTTCTAACTGCAAATGCATTTTATTCATTTCTTATTACTGCAAATACATGTACATTGTGGGAGGTTTGTAGTTATCAGGTAGATTCTACCTTTAAACGCCAGGAGAAGGGATTCCTTTAGTTACGACACTGTAATTTTTCTGGTTGTCGCCTGACAGAACGCCTGCTTATATATTATGGCTGGTTGTATTTTAAATGTGAGAAACGCTTTCCATCATGCGCCGCCTAGCGGCGTCGTCGCGAAGATGCAGATGGATGCGGTATCCGCAATTACGGATAGATACCGTCAGCATTTGATGCGTACAGAATGCGGACAGAAACATACAGGATTCGTATCCGTAGTTGCAGACAAATTCCTATAGGTCGACATTGCGTACAGATGCAGATGGATGCGGTATCCGCAATTACGGATAGATACCGTCAGCATCTGATGCGTACAGACTGCGGATAGAAACAGACAGGATTCGTATCCGTAGTTGCAGATAAATTCCTGTAGGTCGACATTGCGTACAGATGCAGATGGATGCGGTATCCGCAATTACGGATAGATACCGTCAGCATCTGATGCGTACAGAATGCGGACAAAAACAGACAGGATTCGCATCCGTAGTTGCAGACAAATTCCTATAAGTCGACATTGCGTACAGATGCAGATGGATGCGGTATCCGCAATTACGGATAGATACCGTCAGCATCTGATGCGTACAGAATGCGGACAGAAACAGACAAGTTTTTCTATTGCAAAAGCTTATAGATGCTGTATGCCGATAGATTTCCATTAGATACAGTTATACGTCGTTACATTTTCTGTCTGTATTTGCAGATACAATAGTGCTGCTTACAGAAACGGATAGAGCTAGACAAGCTTGCAGTTACAGCGGATAGGATTCCGTTACATACCATCAGAAATTCTATCTGTTTCTAACTGTTTCTAACGGTAATTTTTACCAGGGCATCGGTTCGCGTGGAAAAATAAAAACCTGAACCGTACAATGAAGACTTTTGATTAGATTGAAGCGAGGTTCATCCCACCCCACCCCGGCCTGCTTATAAGGCAAAACAAGGTTTATCATTGTACGGTTCAGGTTTTTATTTTCCACACGAACCGATGTCCACCTCCACCCACCCCCGCTTATATGTGTACTGTCTATGCACATGTATCAATAAATTACTTCCCTTAGCACTGACACAATCTGTTATATATTTTAGTTGCATTTGTTAATAACTTCTTAATAAACAACGACCGCCAGCTAAAACCTTCTGAAGGTCACTCAGGAAAGTGACCTTGACACCATATATCAAAGTCAAGGTCATACACGAGGTTGCCCTCTTTCTGTATAATTACCGAAAAAATAAAGCAAAACAATTTTTACAATCAACCAATAGTTATCACTTTTTTTAAATATGATCTATAGAAAAACTGATGCTACAAACTGGTAAAACTATGATTAAACTTTTATCCTTTCACTGTATAACGCACATGATTTAACATTTGATTGTACAAAAAGCTATGTGCATTTCTGCATCATATACATTATTATACAAATAATGAGTTAATTAAATTTCTGTCCTTATTCTTTCTAACTGTGCCATCTCATGATTTTACAAGATTATTACCAAACTAAAGTTGAACTTAATGTGCTTTGATTGTTTTTTCCTTCGCCAATTACATATTTTTAAGTAATGTAGAATTTAACTGAGGCCGCTAAATAAATGCCATTTACACCTGAGTCTGGAATGTACACGGCATATGATACAAAAACAAAAAGATAAAATGTATACTTCTAAAGATACATGTCTGTGATGTGAGATAGTTTTACTACCGCAGGTAAGCCAACACTAAAAATACACTAGTGTAAAATATTAACATCGAAGTTTATGAATCTTTTTACAGGTCATATCTTACTTCAATAATATTCAAGCGGACTTGCTTAAATTATGCTTTTTCTATCTCAAATAAAAGCAGTTTTTTGCACATATGCATATATTGCTTCAATATTACTTTATTCATCATAGATCAGTGATGACCAAATTACACTTATTGTTAGTGGTTCTGATTCTGACTTCAAAATTGGTCCAAAAAAATTAAGTTTCTTAAATTAAAAAAACGACAGATTTAAGTATAAAAAGATAAAAAGATAAAGAAAAAAGGGGACATTCAAAATTTTCTCATACTTCTTGAAAATCTTAAGCCTAATATCGTTTTTTATCAGGAACAAATTCAATTATGTAAAAGTGCAATAGTAACAATTTATTTAATAATGAAAAATGATGAACTGTAATAACCTATGTCTTGTATTAAAGAACGAAAGAAATACGTTGTTTTTATTGTAACATGTACCTTCCATTAAAAGGTAAGTATGGCATATAATTATGCACAGCTCATCAAGAAAATTTGCGTATCACTGATATAAAGGATAGATCGATCATAGATAAATTATAGAAATTGCAAACACGATTTAATTACGCTTGAAAGATAGTATCATGAATACATAGATTAGACTTTACTGAAAATTCAAAATACAAATCCCTCTTTAATACAAATTCAAAATCTATAATGCAATGGAAAACATTAAAGGCTGATAAAATAATAAAAATTTGACAATGGTATACAAAGCTAAAGGATACGCATTTATATCAGATTTATGGTGTACTGAATTATTACGTAAAAAATAAGGAATTAAAAACGTATTAATTTAAATTTTGTTGTAACATTACGTTATTTCTCAAGCAACAATGGAATTTGAATAGAATGTAATGCAGAACAGTATATTCCTCACAGAATGCTTAAAATTTAGCTAATTGATTCATACTAGCCATTTCTTTAATAATTATTTCTCCCTCACACTTATGTTACAAATTAAATAAATGACTATTAGTAGATATTGAATAGCTTTTCTGTCTTGTAATGTCTTTTTACATCCAGATATTGTCATTATAGGTGCGGAATTTCAATTGTAAAACCATTAATGATATATATCCGAACATGGTATTATTACAAGGAAATTTTTAGCACAAAATGAGTGGATGTGACAAATGCTTGGATGTGACAAATTAACTATGTAGTTATCACTAACTGAAGAGGCAGTGCTCGGTGGCGCGTTCCAAGTCCCAATTATACGAAGATAAAGCAACTCTTGCGTTATGTTCTTCAATTCCCATATCTGTTAATCTTCTTATCTTGTCATCTAAATCAGGCATTTTTGCTGGCCCTAAAGATTCGATATAAGTCATATACTTTAACACAAAATGTATGTATGTACATAAACATGACTAAGTGCGCGAATACGTACCACCTGCATATACAAATGTCCAATGTGTGGCAGTTTGACGAAACAATTCAGGATGTTCTTTATATTGTTTAGCGACTACTGCATCCTGAGGATCATCAGGTTCTGCTGCAGATAACAATGCTTGTAACGACAGCAATACTGTGCGCAGAGTCATTGCGGCAGCCCTTAAATATGAAAATAAAGATGAGATTAATTTGCAAATGTACAAGCCACAATACTAATACAACAAAGTTGTAACATTAAATTAAGAAATACGTAGAAAATATATAAACATGATAAAAATAAAAATATATTTTTACTCGATAAAAGACATTGTAAAACAGACTGAAGTTTTTAAACAAGAGTTTTTGACAACTATTAATAATCTAATGAATAAATTTACAATGAAAATACATGCCATTGATCTTTCAAGATATCCAAACATATGGCACCAGTGACGGAAGATATATTGGGATGCCATATTTTTGTTATAAAACGTACCTGCAAAATTTTATACAATGCAAAACCTTTGACAGTTTATTCGTAAAAACATAAATATATTTTATCTATTATAATAAAACAAAGTATAAATAAAAATTCATCGATGACAATATAATTAATATTGATGATATATTTGTGTTACTAATTTATAAAGATTCTAAATGGTAGATTTACAATAATTATGTGTTATAATTGACCTTCTTGTACCATATATTGCAATAAAAAATAATAAACGTTATTAGAAGCTACGGAAATGCTTGCTATATAAGTATTATACTC